>NC_080551.1:21205000-21435000 GCF_028640845.1 Ahaetulla prasina
ATGGAAGGCTAAGTCAACCTTGGGCCTGGTGGGACTAGAACCTGCAGTAATTGCAGGCAGCTGTTGTTAATAACAGAGGCCCATTTGGAGAGTTTATACGCTACTTTATAAGATGCAAACCCTCCCTAGTTGCAAAAGTGCTTTTTCAAGAGTACTTTCTGCTTTTTTCTTTGAAGATGTTTCACTTCTCATCCAAGAAGCTTCTTCAGCTCTGACTAGATGGTGAGGAATGGACAGATTTATACTTTCTGGTTTTTCCTTGAAGACGTTTCGCTTCTCATCCAAGAAGCTTCTTCAGCTCTGACTGGATGATGGGGAATGGAAGGATTTCTATTCTTAGCAGACAGCTGGTCATCTGCATCCTTTTAGAGGGTCGTTGAGGCCGCTGTGTCTTCAAGGAATAGAAATCCTTCCCTTCCCCACCATCCAGTCAGAGCTGAAGAAGCTTCTTGGATGAGAAGCAAAACGTCTTCAAAGAAAAACTAGAAGGTCCAGGGGCCTCTTGAAAACAGCACCTTTGGGACAACCAGGACCTGGATGATGGAGAACCTCCGTAGACAAACCCTTCCTAGATGGATCACAAGTTAACACAAACATCTCTTCCCGTAACAAAGGTTAGAGTTTTATTATAAGTAATCCTGTTGTTTGCAATTTGTACCACTGCTAAGTCAACAACCGGCAAGCAGATGCCCAGGAAGAGCCAAGAGGACATCACAACGATGGTCCAAGGGTCATGGCATGGTTACGCAAAGGAAGCACATTAGGGCATAAGGTGAATTATTTGCATGCGGATGTCAAATGTATCGCCTCAGTTGTCCTCTCGGCAGCCCTGCCTTCAGACATCCCGGGACCAAAATCCCGGGACCAAAAACCAGCTGTGTTTGAGTTTTTACACAGAATCACTAAAAATGTGTCCATCTGGAGCTGACACCTGTGAGCATCAGAACAACAGAAGACAAGGCAGGGAATAGCAATAGCACTTCATAGTGCTTTCCAGCCCTCTCTAAATGGTTTACAGAGTCAGCCTCTTGCCCCCAACAATCTGGGTCCTCATTTTACCCACCTCGGAAGGAGGGAAGGATGAGTCAACCTTGGGCTAGTCAGGATTGAACTCTTGGCGGTGGGCAGAGTTAGCCTGTAATACTGCATTCTAACCAGAGGGAGGGAGGGAGGGAGGAAGGAAGAAAGGAAGATAGCAATAGCAATTAAACTTATATACCGCTTCATAGTACTTTCCAGCCCTCTCTAAGCGGTTTACAGAGTCAGCCTATTGTCCCCAACAATCTGAGTCCTCATTTTACCCACCTCGGAAGGATGGAAGGCTGAGTCAGCCTTGAGCCTGTGAGGATCGAATTCATGCCAGTGGGCAGATTGAGCCTGCAATACTGCATTCTAACCACTGGGAGGGAGGGAGGGAAGAAGGAAGGAAGATAACAATAGCACTTAGACTTACATACTGCTTCATAGGGCTTTCCAGCCCTCTTTAAGCGGTTTATAGAGGCAGCATATTGCCCCAAAGATCTGGGTCCTCATTTTTACCGATGTCGGAAGGATGGAAGGCTGAGTCAACCTTTAGCCTGTGAGATTTCATCTGCCACTCTAACTACTGCGCCATCATGGCTCTTATGTGCGAACTGGGGGGTCGGGGGAGCAGGCTAACATTTCTACAGAAACTTTTCTTTTTTGCACAGCTGGACTGGTTTTTGTGATCTGTCGTGAGCTGTGAGACAAGCCTTGAGGAACAGGAGGAAGAGACCTAATCCAGGCAACAGTCAAATAAGAGAAATTTGAGTCCGGGGCAGAAATGTATTTTGAGAAAGCGTCTCAAGGAAACCTCCACGATTCCCGTGAAGAGAAAGGGAAAGAGAAGGGAAGCGTATTTGGTTTTGCAAGACTCTGTCGTTGAAACGCGATAATAACTCTTACCACAGTCTGGGGGTTAAATTAGTTGCATCCACGTATTCGCCCCACATACAGGCTTCTCCACCAATAACCAGCTTTTTTTGTTCTGCGCTGCCTGTTGGAAGAGACAATAATGTGTTTATTTATATCCTGCCTTTATTATTTTTACAAATAGCTCAAGGATGTAAATGCATCCAGAACACCTTCCTCCTTTTCCCACAACAACAACCCTGTGAAGTGGGTTGGGCCGAGAAAGAGAGACTGGCGTAAAGTCTTCCAGTCGGCTTTCATTCCTAAGGTGGGACTAGAACTCACCGCCTCCTGGTGATTGGCCTAAAGTCACCCAGCCAGCTTTCATGCCTAAAGTGGGACTAGAACTCACCATCTCCTGGTGATGGGCTTAAAGACACCCAATGGCTTTCATACCTAAGGTGGGATTAGAACTCACCGCCTCCTGGTGATTGGCCTAAAGTCACCCAACTGGCTTTCATACCTAAGGAAGGACTAGAACTCACTGTCTCCTGGTGATTGGCACAAAGTCACCCAGTCAGCTTTCATGCCTAGGGTGGGACTAGAAATCACCGTCTCCTGTTGATTGGCCCAAATTTACCCAGCTGGATTACATGCCTAACGTGGGACTAGAACTCAAGTCTTCCATTTTCTAAACTAGTGCCTTAACCATCAGAGCAAACTGGTTCTCTATGTAGATTATTAGCATTATTCTTGTATTGTATTGTATGTTAATGGGGCTACACTGGGGGCAAAACCTCACCTTTGAAGGCTAGGGGTTCCACCCGATATGCTGCCAACCAATCCTGCCCGTAAGAGATGACGTTCAAGTACCAAGGGGAGGACAGCAGGGTCCGGAAACCAGCCTCCGTGACACGAGACATCTCATTTTGAAAGGTGATGGGGCTCCCTTTCCACACGTGTATTACTGTATTAGGGTTCACCTGGCCAAAAGAGAGAATGGAACAGGGACTGAGGTCCAAGAGAAGGCATCTTACAGGAGATGTACCGTATTTTTTGGAGTATAAGACGCACTGAAGTATAAGACGTGCCTTAGTTTTTGGGGAGGAAAATAGGAAAAAACAAATTCTGCCTACCAGGTATTCATTCAGTAAAGCTGGCTGGAGAATTCTGGGAGTTGAAGTCCTCCAGGCTTCAAGTTGCCAAGGTTGGAGACCCCTGCCCTAAAGTATCCCGAGTTCTCCCAGCACCATCCTTACCTTCACACCGTTATCGAACACTTCTTGCCACACCATGTAACCTTTCTTGTAAGAGGCGACTATATCCAGCAGCCTGAAGCAAAGAGAAGAACCAAAAGAAGGAAGAAACATAAGCCCGTGTTTCAATTTCCCTGCACCAAACCTTTCTTTTGTTCCTGCCTTCACCTGGCACCTCTCAAATTGTCTAAAATGGACAATTAACATCAAAAACATCATCAAAAAAGGACAACAAAGACTGTTCTTTCTGCGCCAACTCAGAAAGCTCAAACTGCCCAAGGAGCTACTGATCCAGTTCTACAGAGGAATTATTGAGTCTGTCATCTGCACCTCTATAACTGTCTGGTTCGGTTCTGCAACCCAAAAAGACAGACACAGACTTCAGAGGATAATTAGAACTGCAGAAAAAATAATGGCTACCAACCTGCCTTCCATTGAGGACCTGTATGCTGCACGAATCAAGAAGAGGGCCGTGAAAATATTTACAGACCCCTCACATCCCGGACATCAACTGTTTCAACTCCTACCCTCAAAACGATGCTATAGAGCACTGCACACCAGAACAACTAGACACAAGAACAGTTTTTTCCCGAAGGCCATCACTCTGCTAAACAAATAATTCCCTCAACACTGTCAAACTATTTACTAAATCTGCACTACTATTAATCTTCTCATCCTTTTCATCACCAATCTCTTTCCACTTATGACTGTATGACTGTAACTTTTTGTTGCTATCGTTAAGGGTTAAATTGCAACCCATGACCATCGTTTGTGTTGTAAATGTTGTACCTTTGATGAAGGTATTTTTTTTTCTTTTTCTTTTAAGTACACTGAGAGCATATGCACCAAAACAAATTCTTTGTGTGTCCAATCACACTTGGCCAATAAATTCTATTCTATTCTATTCTATTCTATTCTATTCTATTCTATTCTATTCTATTCCTATGACTATCATTAAGTGTTGTACCTTATGATTCTTGATGAACATATCTTTTCTTTTAGGTGCACTGAGAGCATATGCACCAAAACAAATTCCTTGTGTGTCCAATCACACTTGACCAATAAATTCAATTCTATTCTATTCTATTCTATTCTATTCTATTCTATTCTATTCTATTCTATTTTATTCTATTCTATTTAAGTAAGACAGGAGCGTCTCCTGACATGGGAGGGGAAGCCAATGTGAGGGCAAGAAGAAAGAGAAACCAGAAAAACAGGAAGCTTAGGCCAGACTGCCTCCCAGCACAATTCTTACCTTTGTCTACCAAGAAGCCACGTCTGAAGAACTAACATGATCTGTACTTTGGCTTGGCTGAGAGTGATGGGAAGTGAGGCACAATCTTTGGGGAGGGCCTGTTTGAGGGCGGGAGGGCGGCCCTGTTTTCTTGCCCTACACCAGGGGTCGCCAACCCCGTGGTTCTGGAGCTGCATGTGGCTCTTTCATCCCTCTGCTGCGGCTCCCTGACGCTCAAAATAGGCATCACAACCGCCAATGTGGCGACACCCGCCGGCACGTGATTGATTGAGCTTTTAGACCCATCTTTTTTTTTTCCCCGGAGTTCAAAACGTTTTTGTTGCATGCAGAAATAAAAATGTGTTTTCTCTGTAGCAGGTCATTGATTTCATAAATGCAGCACACTACAGTAGTGTTGGCTAACCTTCTTGCCGTTGCGTGCCAAAAACAGGGGGGAGTACAGGGGGGAGTGTGGGGGTGTGTGTGTGTCACGTGCGCACGTGCCCACACCCATAATTCAATGCACCCCACCCCCCATGCAGGCATGCGCGATCCCCCACGCGACTTCTGCTTTTGGCAGGCAATGGCATGGTGGGGCCGGTAGGCCTGTTTTTGCCCTCCCCAGGCTCCAGAGGCCTTCCCCACCCCCCCTGGTGGCTGTCTGGAGGCCAGAAACGGCCTTTTCCTGACTTCCGGTGGGCCCGAAAGGCCCGAAAATCAGCTGGCCTGTGCACTGGAGCTGGTCTAGGGCAACGCTCGCGTGCCCACAGACATGGCTCTGCGTGGCACGCATGATATAGGTTCGCCATCATGGCACTATAATTTTTTTTATACATAGCATAAAGTTAAAGAAACGATATATGCAGTGTTATCTTCATGTTAGATGTCAGAAGGGTTTTGTGGCTCCCGGTGTTTTCTTTTCTGTGGGAAACGGGTCCAAATGGCTCTTTGAGTGTTTTAAGGTTGCCGACCCCTGCCCTAGATAAATACTTAACAATGGAGCCGAAGGCTCACTTTACCTTTGAATGTAGAAGGCTTCTAACTTGGCGTAGTCTTCGCCAAATTGCATCTTCTGCATGAAAGCTTGGATGTCTGGGTTAGACTTCCTATATGGAAACAGAAGGGTTGGATCGAAGTGTTGTGCCTCGCTCGCCCCCCTCTCCGCAGCCGGGCCCCTCTCATCTCCTGCTATCTCAACCAGAGACTGATAGTGCAGAAGAATGTCCTGGCATGCCTTCAGCCCCCAGACCTGGCACCATGCCCGGACAAACCAAGCAAACAAACCTCCCCCCGATAGCATGTGCGCCTGAAGCCAGCCACGAGCTGGAATTGCTGGCAGCTGGGGATGAAACGATGCAGTGGATAGATCCACGCTTCCGGAGAATGGAAAGGCGACGTCAGCAAAAGGAAGGGAGGGGCAGGCCTGGATAAGTGCTGAGTCATGGAGCCAAACCCCATGACCTATATAAAGGATCTGCTTTCTGGCATTCTTTGAGTCAGGCAAAGTCTAATTTGGATTGCTGAAGTCACATCCTGGTCTCCTGACTGCCCTGAGAACTCTGACAGAACTTTGGCAAAGCTGCAGAGGCTTTGCGGCCACGCTTGATACGGACTTCCCCGACCCGGCCGTCAGAGGAGGAGTGGGACACGACACGAAGTTGGATGCTCAAGATTTCCAAAGTCTAGTTTCCTGAAAGGATTCTTTGGTAGGCCATCAAGAATAAAAATGGAAGCATACCTCATGCTTTGTGAACACATCAGCCACACCAGAGTGGCCAAATTTTGACCACTTTAAGACTTCCGGAGAGGCTGGCTGGGGAATTCTGGAAGTTGAAGTCTACAAGTCTTAAAGCGGCCAAGGTTGGACACCCCTGAGCTACATGTTTGGACCACTCGTGATTCCTGCCCTCAGGATGTAACTTAACATGGGTTTTGAACTCAGCCGTTGCGATTTGTGACACGGAATGCTATGGGACTACCGCCGATTGTGAACCAAGGTTTCTTAGGTCAGCCAAAGTTAGACCCAAGGTTACTTCAATAAATCAGTGTTAGGACAAATGAGGGCTTGGTCCAAAGTGAACCTAGCAGGGATCTAATAACGATCCATCACCACTCTTATGGCCTCTACCTGACCTGTGTTCATCCCAGGTATCTCCAAGGATTCAGTGGAGTGACATTTGCCACCAGACAGTTGGGGCTAAATAAGTTGTGGACACCTTATGGTTCCTCTGAAGCAGGGGTCTCCAACCTTGGCAACTTTAAGCCTGGAGGACTTCAATTCCCAGAATTCCCCAGCCAGCAAAGCTTCGTGTAACAATAGGTGTGAACATGACAGGTTTCCCAATGTTTGGAAATGCATGGCCATTGATCTCTTTGTTGGTTCTATCCCGATATGTCATTATCATCATTACACTCTTTTCCCTTCCCTTCCCCCGCCATATATTCGTCTTCTCTCCATCCTTCCCCTTCCAGATTCCACGAGGAAAACAAAACCCACCAGCAAGAGAAGTCCACCTCATCTCCTCCCAGGTGAAGGTAGAAATCTGGGAAGATGGCACTAACTTCCGCAAAAAACGAAGCCATGAATTGGTAAGTGGAGTTGAGAATGGGGTTGACTGGCCCGTAGGTCCCGCTGGGTTTTGTGGACGCGTAACATGGAGTCAACAAGCCTGGGATACCTGGGATACGGAAGGAAGGGAAGGGAAGGGAAGGGAAGGGAAGGGAAAGAAGAAAGGAAGGGAAGGAAGGAAGGAAGATGATGAGAAGGGAGGGAAGGAGGAAGGAAAGTGATAAGAATGGGAAGGAAGGAAGGAAGGAAGGAAGGAAGGAAGGAAAGGAAAGAAGGAAGATGATGAGGAATGTGGGAAGGAAAGTGAAAAGAATGGGAAGGAAGGAAGAAGGAAGGAAGGAAGGAAGGAAGGAAGGAAGGAAGGAAGGAAGGAAGGAAGGAAAGGAAAGGAAGGAAGATGATGAGGAAGGGGGGAAGGAAAGTGATAAGAATGGGAGGGAAGGAAGGAAGGAAGGAAGGAAGATGATGAGGAAGGGAGGGAGAGGGGAAGGAAATGGACAAGAATGGGAAGGAAGGAAGGAAGGATGGATGGATAAGGGAATAAGCAAACAAAACATCCACAAGACTACTAAGTGCAATTAGATATTACAGAAAAAAAGATGTGTTAGTCTATGGCAGTGATTCTCAAACTTGTGAACTTTCAGGTTATGGACTTCAACTCCCAGAATGCCTCATCACTGGCATGCTGACTGGGGAATGCTGGAAGTTAAAGTCCACACATCTTAAAATGGCCATGGTTGGGGAACACTGCCTTAGCCTAACAAATTCTCAGAGCATTTTCAACCCAGCAGATTTTAAAGGTTGGGGATGGCGGATCCAGATTGATAAAAGTTTAAATCACGCACAGCTTTGTCCTCTCCCTCTTTTTCAAGCAACAAAGCAGGGTCCTAATCTTGTTTTCTGCCGTTGTAATATTCCCTCCCGATAAGCAGGTCGTTCTGAGGCGATTTCAGCATCATTTTTCAAATGGTACACGTGGCTGTTCAGATTCTAACTCAGCACCCATGTGTGTTCAAAGAAACTGTTTCCTCATCCCAAGACAGTTCTTACCTGGCCCCCAAGAGAGAGTATGTCCAGGGGTGTCAAATTCTGGAATCACTCGAATTCCACGCAACCGGGCATATTCAATCACCATCTTCACATCACTAGCAGAGTATACATGAGTGACCGAGTTATAGGACCCCTAAAAAGATAGATAGATAGATAGACAGACAGACAGATATAGATTAGGTAGATGATAGTGATAGATAGATAGATAGATAGATAGATAGATAGACAGACAGCTAGACAGACAGCTACAGACAGACAGATAGATATAGATTAAGTAGATGAGAGATAGAGAGATAGATGATAGATAGACAGACAGACAGATATAGATTAGGTATATGATATAGATAGATAGATAGATAGATAGATAGATAGATAGATAGATAGATAGATAGATAGATAGATAGATAGTTGCCGTGTTTCCCTGAAAATAAGACCCTGTCTTATATTTTTTTGAACTCTGAAATAAGTGCTTGGCCTCATTTTCGGGGAGGTCTTATTTTCGGGCGCTTGGAGCAAGATGGGGTTCTTCTTGCCGTCTTACCTGATTTCCAGCTCTGGGTTTAAATATTTTCGGGGAGGGCTTATTTTGTGGGGGGGGGGAGGCTTATTTCAGCGCATACGCTCATAAACCCAGATAAAAGGTAAAGGTTCCCCTCGCACATATGCACTAGTCATTCCCGACTCTAGGGGCTCACCTCCATTTCAAAGCCGAAGAGCCAGCGCTGTCCGAAGACGTCTCCGTGGTCATGTGGCCGGCATGACTCAACGCCAAAGGCGCACGGAACGCTGTGACCTTCCCACCAAAGGTGGTCCCTATTTTTCTACTTGCATTTTTTACGTGCTTTCGAAACTGCTAGGTTGGCAGAAGCTGGGACAAGTGACGGGAGCTCACTCCCGTTACATGGCACTAGGGATTCGAACTGCCGACCTTTTCGACCGACAAGCTCAACATCTTACCCACTGAGCCACCACGTCCCATGCAAAATATCTACATTTATCAATATCTATATCTATATCTATCTATATATCTATATCAAAAGTTCCTACTGAATGGCAAGTCAAGGTGGAGTGAAGGAGCTATAGCCTTCAAATCTTATACCTAGGGGAGGATTATGGCTTGCTGGCTGAGATCTCGCTCTGACCAAAGATTAGAACTCTTCCTGGTCCTCAAATAAACAGAGGCACTTTCAACTAGCATGCAAGGATTGCAACATAGTGTAAGAAAGTCACGGTCTATGCCACCTTCTCGCCTTGATCTAGAAATCTTTCCTAGAAAATAAGGTCAATACTGCTTGCGTGCTGCATCAAATCTTATCTTGCATGCCTAGAAAGGACCACTGAGACCTGAAGAGAGAAATCCAGCCAACAAATCCCTCCTCTTCAGCTTCCTTTGGGAGCTGCGATGTGAAGACATCCCATTTCAGCCACGATGGACTTCAGTGGTTGTCATGTCAAATTGAGGACCAGGGGTGAAATCCAGCAATGTTCTGACAGGTTCTGGAGAACCAGTAGCGGAAATTTTGAGCAGTTCGGAGAACTGGCAAATATCACCTCTGGCTGGCCCCAGAGTGGGGTGGGAATGGAGATTTTGCAGTATCCTTCTCCTGCCACGCCCACCAAGCCATGCCTACAGAACCGGTAGTAAAAAAAATTGGATTTCACCACTGGACAGGGGTTCAAAGGCCTCCCATGGGATACGAGGAATCCCCTCCAAAAGCCCACTGTATGGCAGAGGTTCAGTGGGAGATGGGACTTGCTCACCTTCGCGCTGAGATCTGGGAAGACCATGCTTTCGAACGGGAACGATGGGTCATCCACAATGTGCCAATGGAACACGTTAAATTTGTTGTACGCCATGACATCCTGAGGAAATGAGAGGTGGTTAGAAAAACCTGCCGGTACCCTGTGGTGAAATCCTCTGGGGTCTGCCACTGGTTTGTTGCGCGTGCACGGGCTATGCGTGCACATGTGTGGTGCAAGCTAAACGCGCCGCAGGTGCTGCTGCGCAGTACGGAAAAAGGAGCCTTTTGAAGGTAAATAGAACAGCGAGGGGGAGAGAACAGCTGTGCCGTGTAGTTTATATTTGTTAAAAAGCAGGATTTCCTGCTTTCTAGCGAATATAAATTATGTGGCACAGCTGATCGTTGAAATACCGATTGGGATGAACGTAGCTTTTTTTTTACTACCGGTTCGCCTGAACCGGTGCGAACCGATAGCATTTCACCCCTGCTGGTACTTCTATTCTGTGGGACATTCATTAAGAACAGTGGTGAGAGGAACCAAGAATTCATCTAGGGCTCAGAAAACCTACAGAGACCATTAAGATATTCTGAACGCCCTTACTCCTAAGAAGTCTTCTTCGCCCATTAAACCTTGCCCTGAATTATTGCCCTGCACAGTTTTTTCCTTATACCGTAGAGCAGGATTTCTCAACCCCAGCGGGGTTGGACTAAGATGGGTGGACTTCAACTCCCAGAATTCCCCATTGTCCGTGGCTGAATGGAGTCCCACCCTAAACAACTACACCACAACTGGCTGTTCCTACCAATCCTCCCATTTCTCATGCAGACATGAGGACATATCCTTGCAATGACAACACGGAGCCACCTAAGCATCAAACATCAGAAGGCCCCAAAGCTCGTGGAGGTAAGATGATGGTGGTGATAAAGAAAATGAATGAAGTCCGCCAATACAACAGCGTGCTCATCTGATGCAAGAGCTCTCAGGATCTTCTAGATTGCTTCCAGATTCACCTACCAGGGTCTCCAGGATGGCTCTCAAAGGCAGAAAATGGCGAGATGTGTCAAGGAGCAGACCTCGGTGAGGGAAGCGAGGGAAATCAACCACATCTGTCTTGTTGAGGTAGAACTATACGAAGGAGAAGATAGCACAGTTGACCCAATGTTCAGCGTAGACTTCTCCCAGGGATCTTGACTTCTCCAATGGGAAGGGGAAACCAGGCCATGGGCTTGAAGGACTAAATAAGCTCTTCAAGAATTCAGATCTAGTGTTTATGAGGGACTTAGATGCTGCACCATTTTCCCCGGCTCCATGTTAAGCTGGAAAGTCCTTTGAAGAACAAAGTAACAGCTAGCAAACTGAATTGCAAGGGAATGCTCGAATTAGATCAAGCTCCAGACTGGAAGGGTAGAATAGGATCGGATACGATAGGGAGGGGAGGGGAAAGGAGAGGAGAGGATTCTTTATTGGCCAAGCGTGATTGGACACACAAGGAATCTGTCTCCGGTGCATAAGCTCACAGTGTACATATAAGCAAGGAATAGGTCATAGATCAGTGGTGAGTTTCACTTACCTTTGCTACTGGTTCAGAATTGTGAGCATGCATGTGCGCGTTTGCTTTGCTTGTGGCGCTTCTGCGCATGCGCAGAGCATCCGTGATTACATCCGGGCAGGTAGATGGAGCCTCCCGCTGCTGGTACCGGTTTGCCTGAACCGGGGCGAACCGGTAGAAACCCACCACTGTCATAGATCATAAATCATAGTTACCATCAGTGGTGGGTTGCTCCCGGTTCGGTCCGGTTCTTCTGACCCCGGTAGTAACGGCGGCGTGAGGCCCCGCCAACCCGCCCAGATGTCATCATGAATGATCTGTGCATGCGAAGAAACGTGCACACGAGTGAAGTGAGAGCACGCACGCACGCTCCCATTGCGAACCGGTAGCGGAGGTAAGTAGAACCTACCCCATGAGAAAAGAGAAGATGTGAAGGATACTAGCAATACAGCCCTACTATATGGGTAAATATCTTTAAGACAGTGCTGTGGGAATTAGAAGCTCAGCAGAGTGATGGCACGGGCGGGCAGGGGAACTATCTTTGTGTCTAGTTATTTTGGTATACAATGCCCTATAGAGGCATCCTATAGGGCATTGAAGGGAGAAGTTGAAACAGTTTATGTCCAGGATGCGAGGGGTCTGGAGATATTTTCTCAGCCCTCTTTCTGATTCGTGCAGTATACAATGCGATTGATTTTTTCCATTCCCGTGAAATGGAATAGATACATGAACTCATTTGGGTGTGCTTGTGAGTCATTCTTCATTGTTATCAACAGCCTTGACTAGTCCGTGCAGTTTACTTAACAACGTTTTCAGAAATGCTTTGCTGTTGCCTTCTTCCTAGGAAGGGACTGGCCCAGGATCACCTGACTGATTTCATGCCTAAAACAGGACTAGAACTCACCATCTCCTGGTAATTAGGCCAAAGTCACCCAGCTGGCTTTTTATGCCTAAGGTGGGAGTTAGAACTTCAGTCTCCCAGTTTCTGGCCTGCTACCTTAACCACTGCATGCCACTATCTGTCTATTTTCATATATCACATTAAATGATGTTTGAATTTTGCCTCAACAAGATTGGTGAATCCAATTAAAGGTAAAGGTAAAGGTTCCCCTCGCACATATGTGCTAGTTGTTGCCGACTCTAGGGGGCGGTGCTCATCTCTGTTTCAAAGCCGAAGAGCCAGCGCTGTCCGAAGACGTCTCCGTGGTCATGTGGCCGGCATGACTCAACGCCAAAGGCGCACAGAACGCTGTTACCTTCCCACCAAAGGTGGTCCCTATTTTTTTCTACTTGCATTTTTACGTGCTTTCGAAACTGCTAGGTTGGCAGAAGCTGGGACAAGTAACGGGAGCTCACCCCGTTACACGGCAGCACTAGGGATTTGAACCGCCGAACTGCCGACCTTTCGATCGACAAGCTCAACGTCCTAGCCCCTGAGCCACCGAGTCCCTCTAATTAGTTGGGTCTTATTTAATCTTGACATGATAGCACTAATCCATGACTTTGGTTAAACATGGTTTGTTGAGTAGGCCTCACTGCTGGGGTTTATAGCCACTGTCCCATTGACAAACCACAATACCTGCTGTCGCTGGACACATACGGTCACACCCAAACAAAGCAATAAACCACAGAATTTGTAAACCCCTCCCGAATATCCCGTACTCACTGTCCCATCTTCGTCTCTCCAGGAAAGCTGGCTGAAGGTCTCCAATCCTATGCCACAAAGCAAAACCACATCATTCACACCAAAAGTCAGAGTAAGGTAAAGGTAAAGGTTCCCCTCACACATATGTGCTAGTCGTTCCCGACTCTAGGGGGCAGTGCTCATCTCCATTTCAAAGCCAAAGAGCCAGCGATGTCTGAAGACGTCTCCGTGGTCATGTGGCCGGCATGACTCAATGCCAAAGGCACACGGAACGCTGTTACCGTTCCACCAAAGGTGGTCCCTATTTTTCTACTTGCATTTTTTACATGCTTTCGAATTGCTAGGTTGGCAGAAGCTGGGACAAGTCACGGGAGCTCACCCCGTTACGCGGCACTCGGAATTTGAACCGCTGAACTGTCGAGCTTTCGATCAACAAGGTCAGCGTTTTAGCCACTGAGCCACCGTGTCCCTTCAGAGTATCAACCTACAAAGACAATGATGGAAAACAGTCCCCACTACTCGTCTTACCTCTGAGGGCGCCCCAGATATTGGTGGCTGTGAGTAGCATCAGATCCACCGAAACGCTGAGCTTATCTGGAAGTTCATTTGGGGGAACAAAACAAGCCGTCGTGTTAAAAATTTTAAAGCCTAGAAGTCTGCATTTCACAAAGTAAACAGCCGACATCGTCTTCTTTATTAGGAGTGAGAATTTATAATTTCAGGGATTGTTTTGGGGTTTTGCAGTATCCTTCCCCTGCCACGCCCACCAAGCCACGCCCATCAGGCCACACCACAGAACCGGTAGTCAATTTTTTTGGATTTCACTACTGTTTTAAGGGCATCCTGCTGACCATAAGCCCAATGATGCCAACCCAGCCATCAGCGTCGAGATAGACACCGTTCTCTTACAGTCCTCCGGAGAGTCAAGGGTGGGATAGCCGCTACATCCTGCTTCGGTCACGGAGACGAGAAGGTTAGGACACAGGTCCACCACGTTGCTCCCTGCAATAAATAATTGGAAATAAAGCAAGGGAATCTCTCCAAGTAGCAGTTACACGAAGCTTCCTTTATTTTATTTTTTAAAAAAAAATAATAAGTCATTTTTGGTGTGTTTTTTTAAACAAAGCAGTCTTGAAGCTTAGGATTTTAAAAAATGAAACATCACCCCCCCCATTCTTCCCCCCCCCCCGTTTTTGTGATTCCTATCTACCTCGAAGGCCTGACATTGGTGTAAGGAGGTTGAGGCTAGTAAGGCAAGAGAGGGCTCTTTTGTAAAGATATCACAATCACCTAAGGACCCTAAAACAGTGGCCCAGGGGTGAAATGCTCCTGGTTTGGACCGGATCACCCGATCCAGTAGCGATGGTGGCGGGTGATTCGGAGAACCGGTAGCAAAAATCCCTGCCCCCACAACATGCCCAGATGAGCTGCATGATCATCAGAAGTTTTTTTTTAAACTTTTAAAAGCATTTTTTCTTCGGCTGAAAAAATGCTTTTAAAAGTAAAAAAACAACAACAAAGCCTCTGATGATCGCGCGGCTCAGCTGGGATCGTCAGAGCCTTTTAAAAACATTTTTTTCTACAACCTCTCCGGCCGAAGAGGCTGTCGAAAAAATGCTTTTAAAAGGAAAAGGAAAAAAGAAAGTTGGCCATGCCCACCCAATCACATTACCCCCCACCAAGCCACGCCCACAGAACCGGTAGTAACAAATTTTACATTTCAACCCTGGTTGGGGACCCCTGCACTAAGATACCTGCCTGTTGTGTCTTGTCCGCTCTCACAGCAGCCGGGGCCGTCTTATCTGCTCCCGAACACGGAGGAATGTATGCCTCCCGGCCCCAGTCCTGGCTCCATGCCTAGACAAGCTGAAGAGGAGGGGGCACCTCCCGGTCCCAGCCCTGGCTCCATGCCCAAGCAGGCTGCAGAGGAGGGAGCATCCCCCCGGCCCCAGCCCTGGCTCCATGCCCAGGCAAACGGAGCAGCCAGACCCCTCCCCCTCCTCCACAGCATGTGAGCCTGAGGAAGGTTTATTTCCAACAGCTGCTGATTGGAGTGACCCTCGCATCAGAAGACTGGATAGGCGGAGGCAACAGAAGGAAGGGAGGGGCAGGCCTTAATGAGTGCTGAGTCATGGAGCCACACCCCATGGCCTATATAAAGGAGCTACTTTCTGGCAGTCTCTGAGTCAGGCAAAGTCGAACTTATCTTGCTGAAGTCACTTTCTGGTCTCCTGCCTGCTCTGAGGACTTTGCTAGGACTTTGGGCAGAGCTGCAGAGGCAAGCCTGATTCGGATTTCCCTGACCCGGCCGTCAGCGGAGGAGTGGGACACGACACTGCCAAGTAACTGCGAGTTCAGGAGGGTGGAAGCAAGACTACAAACCTAGAGGACTGGCCTACAAGTGTCTTTGCTTTTGCGCTACAGAGGGCAATCGCGGTTGTGAGAAAAGTTCCCTTCTCATATGAAATCAAGTCCAGCCCAGCCCAGCCCAGCAGGATCTGTGGCCCTCAACTTATGACTTACAGACTCCCACAAAAGCTACTTACGACCCCTTTCTGATTTTACGTGGGGAAAAAAAACCTTGTGGGTAAGATGATTGCATTTCATGCTTGGCGACGGGCTCAACTTTACGGCCACTGGCATCCTCCTGCAGTTGTGCGACTACAATTCGTAACATTTTATTTATTTATTTATTTTGCTGGTTTTCAGAATTTACTTCTGATTTCCGGCAAAAAAACATCCATTGGGGAAAATTGATTCGGTGAATGACGGTTGCAAAAATTTTTTAAAAATTATATTGGGTGACACGATGCCTCGGTTTATGATAGCAATGACTTAAGAGCTGTAATTTTGGTTTCAATTACCATCATAAATCAATCATATACTGGCAAGTTAAGGGGAGACACTAAACAAGCAGCTAAGCGCCTGCAGACCAAGAAGAGGTGTGAAGTTTCACAGCAAATTCAGATGGACTTTTGAGATTGCATATTCTAGGAGAGAATGCCGTATGCGGTAGAAAACTAGAAAAGGAACGAGTGAGGAACTACGATCAGCTATAATCTGCTTGGTGACAGCTCATCTTTATTACTTCCTTCTTTTACCATTAGGAAATTCTTTACCATTAGGAAAGTCAGAAATGTTTTGCGTGGGCAGATCCTGGAGTGCAAAAGTTCAGGATAACTATTATTAGTAGCAAAGAGACTCTAAAAACTGACCTCTCCTGGCCATCCACTGGTTGCCGGTGGTCTTCCGGGTACAATTCAAGGTGCTGGTTACTACCTTTAAAGCGCTCCATGGCGTAGGACCGGGTTATTTACGGGACCGCCTGCTGCCACCGATTGCCTCCCATCAACCAGTGCGCTCCCATAGGGAGGGCCTCCTCAGGGTGCCGTCGGTCAGACAATGTCGACTGGCGACCCCCAGGGGGAGGGCCTTCCCTGTGGGGGGCTCCTGCCCTCTGGAACGAGATGCCTCCAGGGTTACGTCGACTCCCTGACCTCCGGACCTTTCGACGGCGAGCTCAAGACATTTTTGTTCCATCACGCAGGGCTGGCCTAACAGTTTTAATGGGGGCTTTTATTAGAGTTTTCTTAGAGTTTTAATTATTAGCTAAATTGAATCAGTTTTTTAATGATGTTTTAATTTTTGTATTCTTGTTTTTACTTTGCTGTAAACCGCCCTGAGTCCTTCGGGAGAAGGGCGGTATATAAATCAAAATAATAAATAAATAAATAAATAAATCCAGATTATTTGGAATATTTGGTTTCTCTAAGACAAGGGTGTCAAATTCGATTTCATTGAGGGCCGCATCAGGGTTGTGTTTGACCTCGGGGTGGGTGGGTGAGTGGGGGCTGGATCGGGCGTCGCCAGGCTGGGCATGGCCAGTTTGACGTGGGGGGGGAGGGGGCACCTGTGGTGGCCTGAGCATTCTGCCAGCAAAAACGGAGCTCGGGAGGGCTGTTTTTGCTGGCAGAGGTCACTGCAGGCCAGTCCTTCACTGCTTCCAGGGTGGCCCCGTGGGCCAGATGTAAGCACCTTGTGGGCTGGATCCAGACCCTGGATCTTGAGTTTGATACCCTGCTCTAAGACCAGCCATTTTTCAGCCGTGGCTACTTTAAGAAGGGTGGACTTCAACTCCCAGAATTTCCCAAGCGAGCAAAAAGACCATATGACTTAAATGGCCCAGGTTGAAAAACATAGTTTTATACTGAACGTGACCGTGGTTTATAATATTTTATGACCGGCATTTACTTTGCTTAATGGTTGCTACAAAAAGTGGCAAGAATCGGAGGGGCCATATGCTGATCTGCTTTTTTGACCGTCCCAACTTATGACTGTAATTGCCAGGCTCAATTATCAGTCATCAGTCAAAGATTACTAGTATGCAAGACCTGTTCACCTAGCCCAGGGGTCTGCAAACTTGGCTCTTTTAAGACTTGTGGACTTCAACTCCCAGAGCTCCTCAGCCAGCAAAGCTGGCTGGAGAATTCTGGGAGTTGAAGTCCTCCAGGCTTGAAGTCCTCCAGGCTTAAAGTTGCCAAGGTTGGAGACCCCTGCTCTAGTTACTCTCCAGAGGAACTCTGGGAGTTGAAGTCCACAAGTCTTAAAAGAGCCAAGTTTGCAGACCCCTGACCTAGCCGAAAAGGGCTGAAACGTTTAACGTCCAGAGCAAATGACATAACTATATGGAAGCAGCAAAGACAAACCACTTCCCTAATTCGCAGAAGTATAAGGGTGGCAAGATTCTGTTATGAGAGCCGCTCTCCATTTTAAAAAAATTGGTTTTTGCCTTCCCGCGTAGTTGATTCCTTGATTTACTGGTTGGGAATGACAGGTTCTTCCTGGAGAAAACTGCTGAAGATCGCAACTCTTAGAGATACACAATCTTGCATTTCTTGGGCATGGGTTCTGACCACCGAAACCTCAAAGGGATTTATTTCCAAGTCAGCAGACACGGGAATTCTGCTTTTGTTCCAGAGGCATTGCTCTGTTCTTCTCTGGAAAATTCAGATTTCTGGCTTATTTCGAAGAACGCCAGGCTGCCACGCCAAACCTAGATTCTATGGGTTTTGGAAAAGGGGGGCTGGGATTTTGTCCAGCTTTAGGGTCCTTCACTTGGGCAGGAGAAAAGAAGGGAAAGGTCTGCTTGGGTGGGTGGGGAGCAGAGGTGGGTTTCAGCAGGTTCTGACCAGTTCTGGAGATCCGGTAGTGGAAATTCTGAGTAGTTCGGAGAACCGGTAGTAAAAATTCTGACGGGCCCCACCCTCATCTATTCTCTGCCTCCCAAGTCCCAGCTGATGGGGAGGAAATGGGGATTTTGGAGTGTTCTTCCCCTGGAGTGGGGCGGGAATGGAGATTTTGCAGTATCCTTCCCCTGCCACGCCCACCAAGCCACGCCCATAGAACTGGTAGTAAAAATATTTGAAACCCACCACCGGTGGGGAGGTTATAGTCCAAAGTCCGTTTATCCTGTTGCCGGACCAACCCAACCAAAGGATTACGCGCAACTGGTTCAGTTCAAACTCCCAAGCGAAGCCCCCCCCCCGCCCCAGCTCAAGCGACAATCCTAGCGAAGCTCCGCAGAGGGAAGCAAGTAGATCGTGCGAACGGGGGGGCGCAGCGCATCTTTGCTGCCCCGCATTAGAAGGCGTGCAAAAAGAGGGGCGCCAGTAGGACCCCCAATTGCGCTCCCTCTCCTCCCCTCCCTGCCCCGCCTCCCCCTCCCCTCCCGCACCTGCTGGCTCCTTGTACCCGGGCGGGAAAAGCAGCTTCCAGTAACGTCGGAACGCCCCGTCCAGCACTTCGCAGCCGGGCTCCACCGCCGAGCCGTTGGCATAAGCGAATCGGAACTGGCGGGAGCTGAGCCGGCAGAGGCTTCGCGGGTCCTGGCTGAGCCACTGCGGCTGAGGCCACACGGCAGCGCCCAAGCCGGCGGCCAGGAGGAGAAGCCAAGCGCCCGCCGTGCCCGCCATCCGCGCAGCAGAGGAGACGCCGCTCGCCCGGCTGGGACAAACTGCAGGAAGACCCGCTACGGAGATCACGTGACGCAGCCGGGTCACGTGAGAGGCGGCGGCCAGCCCCCCCCCACCCGCTCCAGGCGCTCACGGGCGGGGCCCGCCGGGCAGAAGCTTCGCCGGTGGCCCGAAGGGAGCGGGGGAGACCCGTGTGTGTGTGTGTGTGTGTCTGCCGCCCGGTGAACCGGTCTCGGTCTGGCACCCTGCGCTTGTCTTTCTTTCTATTTCTTTCTCTATTCCTATTTTTTCTCTCCTTTCTTTCTTTCTTTTTCCTTTCTTTCTCTATTCCTTCTTTTCTTTTCTTTTCTTCTTTTCTCTTTTCTCCTTTTCTTTCTATTTCTTTCTCTATTCCTTCTTTCTTTTCTTTCTATTTCTCTATTCTTTTCTCTCTCTCTTTCTTCTTCCTTTTTCTTTCTCTATTCCTTCTTTTCTCTTTTTCTTTCTCTTCTTTCTCATTTTCTCCTTTTTCTTTCTATTTCTTTCTCTATTCCTTCTTTCTTTATCTTTCTCTTCTTTCTTTCTCTATTCCTTCTGTCTTTTTCTATTTTTTTCTCTATTCCTTTTTTTCTCTCCTTTCTTTTTCTTTCTCTATTCCTTCTTTTCTCTTTTTCTTTCTCTTCTTTCTCTTTTTCTCCTTTTTCTTTCTATTTCTTTCTCTATTCCTTCTTTCTTTATCTTTCTTTTCTTTCTCTTCTTTTCCTTTGTCTTTTCTATTTTTTCTATTCCTTTTTTCTCTCTCTCTTCTTTCTTTTCTTTTCTTTCTCTTTCTCTTTTCTTTTCTTTCTCCTTTTCTTTCTATTTCTTTCTCTATTCCTTCTTTCTTTATCTTTCTCTTCTTTCTTTCTCTATTCCTTCTGTCTTTTTCTTTCTATTTCTTTCTCTATCCCTTTTTTTCTCTTTTCTTTCTATTTCTTTCTCTGTTCCGTCTTTCTTTTTCTTTCTCTTCTTTCTTTTTCTTTCTCTATTACTTCCTTTTTTCTTTTTCTTCTTTTGGTTTCTTTATATTTTTGTTCCTTTTTTCCTTCTTTTCTCTATTCCTTTTTTCTCTTTTCTTTTTTTTCCCTTTGTATTGTTTCTTCTTCCTTTTTCTTTCTCTTTCTTTCCTCCCTATCTCCCTTCCCTCTCTTTTCCTTTGTCTTTTTCTCCTTTCCTTTCTTTTCCCTTTTGCCTTTTCCTTTCCCTTTCCTCTCTTCCTCCGGCTCACTTCTTCAATTTATATGCCACCCGTCTCGCCCTACAAAGCAAAGCTTTAACAGGACACTGGCCCTGCAGATAGAAATCTAGCTCCATCCTGCCAGCATAAAGCCAGCATAGCAGAGCAAATGAAAGGAAGGCTCTCTTTGAGCAACAGGTTAATCTTGCAAGACGCATCCATTGGGTTTTCTTAGCATCAGCATGGAAGTGGGCGGTTAGAGCCTTTTTCCAAGCTGCTGTTTTTATGCCCACTCTAGTTTATTACCGTTATTTACAGCTCTTCTTTTGAGAGTGGGACCACTAACTAAAGGAAGTGAAGCTGTGAGTTTCTTTTTGCTCTACTGTGTGTATTCAGGCTTTGGCCATTTTTGGATTCTTTCATTGAATTGGGAATGGACTTGATGGCCTTAACTAGTCTCTTCTATTCCACATCTTCTGATATGTGAACAAGATTAAGATGCAGTGAAAAGGGAGGAATATATATTAGAACACCAATACAACAGAAAATTCAGAAAAATACTCTAGAGCAGAGGTCTCCAACCTTGGCAGTTTTAAGCCTGGAGGACTGGGGAATTCTGGGAGTTGAAGTCCTCCAGGCTTAAAGTTGCCAAGATTGGAGACCCCTGCTCTAGACCAGGGGTCTCCAACCTTGGTCCCTTTAAGACTTGTGAACTTCAACTCCCAGAGTCCCTCAGCCAGTAAAGCTGAGGTCTGGAGCAGGGGTCTCCAAATTGGTCCCTTTAAGACTTGTGGACTTCAACTCCCAGAGTCCCTCAGCCAGCATAGCTGAGGTCTGGAGCAGGGGTCTCCAACCTTGGTCCCTTTAAGACTTGTGGACTTCAACTCCCAGAGTCCCTCAGCCAGCAAAGCTGAGGTCTAGAGCAGGGGTCTCCAACCTTGGTCCCTTTAAGACTTGTGGACTTCAACTCCCAGAGTCCCTCAGCCAGCATAGCTGAGGTCTGGAGCAGGGGTCTCCAACCTTGGTCCCTTTAAGACTTGTGGACTTCAACTCCCAGAGTCCCTCAGACAGCAAAGCTGGCTGAGGAACTCTGGGAGTTGAAGTCCACAAGTCTTAAAGGGGTTGGAGACCCCTGCTCTAGACACTCATAGCTAAAGGTGCAGAATTTACAAATACAAGGAAGCCTGATCCATACATGAGGATGCCTAAGACACAGGCATTGAGGTTGACATCTTCTGGGTTTAACATTTTTAGTTTTTTTAACCAGATTCAATAAATAAACATTCTATTTTAATTTTAATTTTAATTTTTTGTACAGTAAATATTGATAAGTAGAAAAACCATGGAACCAAAAGCTGTGTGCGGATCCTTTTTTAAGTGCGATGAGGGTCTTCCGAATGAAAGTTTCCACTGGCCTTAGGCTTGGTCAGAAACCAGACATCCTGGTTTGTTAAGCTTCATCCCTGACATTTGTCAGTTTAGGAATTTACAATGTCACCTCACCATTAGGAAATTTAAAAAAGGGGATCAGCATGGAACAAAGACCTAAAAAAAGCATCCAGGGAGCTGCTTAAAAGATTAAAAACTGCAAAATGACTCCAGGAATAAATGCTGTGTGTGAAGCAAACCAGACTAGGATTTGTCCAGGATGCTTAACCATGGTTTATTTTAGGCCAATATTCTGGGTTCACGGGTGGAACCCATACAGAATGGAATGGAATGGAATAGAATTGAATGCTTTATTGGCCAAATGTGACTGGACACACAAGGAATCTGTCTTCGGTGCATATACTCTTAGTGTACATAAAAAGACAAGATACTTTCGTCAAGAATCATATGGCAAAAATTATAAAGTTGCTCGTGACTACTCCATAACCCACTTCGAACAGCTTGCAAGGCCAGAATTAAAGCCAAGAAAGGCAGCGGAGCTGAACCCACAGCCACAGAATCTGCCATGCATGCTAAGCGGCCTCCCCGCATTTAAGCTGCGGGTATCGTGAGGAAACCAAAGCAGCGTTAGCCACACCCAAGATGGCGGCCGCCCCCCCCCTCTATCCCTTGTGGGGAGCAAAGCCAGCCAGGCGGGCGGGCGAGCGCGCGCGCGCGCACCCTCCCAAGATGGCTCCCGCGTGACGAATTCCCTCCAAGCCACGCTCAAGATGGACGTGTGGGGACCCCCGCCTAAGTGAGAGAGGGAGAGGGAAAGGGAGGGGGGGGAAAAAGGAGGCGGGGCTCGACGTTGCCCCGCCCTTCGCCGTCCGCCGCGCGGCGCCCGTCGCGTCCCGCCGTGCGTGCGTGCCTCCGTGCGTGCGTGCGTGGTGGCGTGCGTCGAGGTGACGGAGCGGGCCGGACGCGTCCCTTTGTTGGCTCAGCGGCGCCTGTGAGGAGCGGCGGGCGGGCGGGCGGGCTGTGGCGATCGCTCCGCCGAGAGGAAAAGGAGGCGCGCAAGGCCGAAGCCTTCGGATCCCGGTGGGGGGGGGGAAGAGGGGAAGGGCGCCGCCCCGCTCGCGGGCCCGTCTCGCCGCCCTCGCGTGCTCCGGCTGCCGCCCCTCCACACACACACACACTCCGCGCGCGCGCCCGCTCGCCCGCCCTCCCCTCCTCCTCCTCCCCTCCCCCGCCGCCGGCCGCCATGGACTCGGACGAAGGCTACAACTATGAGTTCGACGAGGACGAGGAGTGCAGCGAGGACAGCGGCGCCGAGGAAGAGGACGACGACGAGCCCGACGACGATGACGACGACGAGCCCGACGACGACAACCTCGACCTGGGCGAAGTGGAGCTGGTCGAGCCCGGGCTGGGCGTGGGCGGCGAGCGCGACGGGCTGCTGGGCGGCGAGACGGGCGGCCTGGGGCCCGGTGGAGGCGGCGGCGGCGGAGGAGGCCTGGGAGGCAGCGGGCTAGGCGGGCCGGGCCCTGGAGGAGGCGGAGGAGGCGGCCTGGGCCACGAGCAGGAGGAGGATTACCGCTACGAGGTGCTGACGGCCGAGCAGATCCTGCAGCACATGGTGGAGTGCATCCGTGAGGTCAACGAGGTCATCCAGGTGCGCGTGCCCGCCGCGCGCCGCCGACGGAGCAAAGAGAGGCGGGGGACGGGGCGCGCGCGCACCCTCCCAAGATGGCTCCCGCGTGACGAATTCCTCCAAGCCACGCTCAAGATGGACGTGTGGGGACCCCCGCCTAAGTGAGAGAGGGAGAGGGAAAGGGAGGGGGGGGAAAAAGGAGGCGGGGCTCGACGTTGCCCCGCCCTTCGCCGTCCGCCGCGCGGCGCCCGTCGCGTCCCGCCGTGCGTGCGTGCCTCCGTGCGTGCGTGCGTGGTGGCGTGCGTCCAGGTGACGGAGCGGGCCGGACGCGTCCCTTTGTTGGCTCAGCCGCGCCTGTGAGGGGCGGGGGGGGGGCGGGCGGGCTGTGGCGACCGCCCCGCCGAGAGGAAAAGGAGGCGCGCAAGGCCGAAGCCTTCGGACCCCGGTGGGGGGGGGGAAGAGGGGAAGGGCGCCGCCCCGCTCGCGGGCCCGTCTCGCCGCCCTCGCGTGCTCCGGCTGCCGCCCCTCCACACACACACACACTCCGCGCGCCCGCCCGCTCGCCCGCCCTCCCCCCTCCTCCTCCCCTCCCCCGCCGCCGGCCGCCATGGACTCGGACGAAGGCTACAACTATGAGTTCGACGAGGACGAGGAGTGCAGCGAGGACAGCGGCGCCGAGGAAGAGGACGACGACGAGCCCGACGACGACGACGACGACGAGCCCGACGACGACAACCTCGACCTGGGCGAAGTGGAGCTGGTCGAGCCCGGGCTGGGCGTGGGCGGCGAGCGCGACGGGCTGCTGGGCGGCGAGACGGGCGGCCTGGGGCCCGGTGGAGGCGGCGGCGGCGGAGGAGGCCTGGGAGGCAGCGGGCTAGGCGGGCCGGGCCCTGGAGGAGGCGGCCTGGGCCACGAGCAGGAGGAGGATTACCGCTACGAGGTGCTGACGGCCGAGCAGATCCTGCAGCACATGGTGGAGTGCATCCGTGAGGTCAACGAGGTCATCCAGGTGCGCGTGCCCGCCGCGCGCCGCCGACGGAGCAAAGAGAGAGGCGGGGGGGGGACGGGGCGCGCGCGGGCTGGAGCAGAAGAAGCAGGCCCGGCGGGAGGGAAGGGAGGAGGAGGAGGAGGGGGCGCTGCGAGAAGCGGCGGGAGCGGACATCGCCAGCCACGCCTTCAAGGGGCGATGCTGCTGCTGCTGCTGGCTGGAGCTGGAGCCGGACCGGACCCCCTCCCTTCCTGCCCTCCCCCCCCACCCGGAGGAAAGGGCGAGGGGAGGCCGCAGGGATCCTTTGCCAGGCCCCGAGATCGGCTCCCCACCACCAGCAGCCAGGGCTCCTCTCTTCCACGGCTGGAGAGATCTCCGGTCTTGCAGCCCCAGCCTGGAAAAAGACGAGTGGGGTGGGGGGTGGGTTTGCTCTAGATACGGCCAGAAAGGGTTAAGGCACTGAGGTGCCCCCTCCCTTTCAGAGGGGTGAATGGGGTCCTTAGCAGAGAAGAAAATAAATATTCCCCTCCCCCCAGGTGCTTTGTGGGCACTGTGTGTCTCCTCCCCCCCCCCATTCAGAGGGGTGAATCAGGGTCCTTGGCAGAGAAGAAAGGATAACCATGCCTCCCCCCCCCACTTGCTTTGTGGGCACAAAGGTGTTTCCCCCCCCCTCCCCTTTAGAGGGATGAATCTGGGTGACCACAAAGCAACTGGGAGGGAAGCATGGTTATCCTTCCTCTCCGCTAAGAAGGACCCCGATTCACCCCTCTGAACCATGCTTTGTGGGCACTAAGGTGCCACCCACCTTCAGAGGGGTGAATCGGTGTCCTTAGCAGAGGAGAAAGGATAATCATGCCCCTGGCCAAGTTGCTTTGTGGTCACCAAAGTGTCCCCCCCCCCTCCTTCAGAGGGGTGAATCAGGGTCTTTAGCAAAGAAAGGATAACCCTACAGCTGGATTGCACAAGAAATGCAGGAAGGTAAAGACCTTGGGGGGTGGGTGGGCGTTTTGTGGCACCTCTTTCAATGCATGCAGGGTAAGCAGTGATTGGTCGCCTCGCCAACCCGGATGGGAACATGGCAAAGGCAGAGTCATCGCCCTCCTATTGGCATCACCGAAAGGGGAACCCCTTACTTTGTAGGATCTGACTTCATATTCTTGGAAGGGTTTGTGCAGTAGGAAGGCTCAGCCGTCCCAATCCTGCAGTTGAGTGATACTGGCATGAATCCTTTTGGGTGACCCTGGGCAGCTGCTCAGGATGGCAACATGAGAACAAGGGCAGGGCCCAGGAATGTGTACCTAGGTCTTGGCATTTTTGAGAGGCGGGACTGTTCCGCAGGACTGTGTGTACACAGTTGTTGAAAGGGATTGACTCAGGTTGGGTACAAGTTAAGTCCAATATGGAGTGGCGTTTCCATTGGTACCAAAAATATTCTAGAAATGTGATAAGAGAGACAGTGTTTCTTATGTCCTGGAACTTTTAACAAACCCTTATTGTGGGGCAAGTGTATTTTGCATAGGATTGAATGTCTATTAAAATTGTATAGCCTCCTGTTGATGTCATTGATATAAATGGGGACCAAAGTTTTTTTAGCATTTATAAGTTCTATTTCACGTTAGGGTTATAGTTACAATTACACAGTTACAGTTCACACATCATAACCTCATATTGCTGGCTCTGAAAACAAGGCTAGGAAAATCCCAGATTAAGGCTTGAGTTATTCATAATCTGGGCATTTTATACCTTCCAGCTGAAACTGGCATCCAAAGTTGCACAAGTTATAAATAATAACAATGGTTTAGCACAGGCATGTAATTGCATTTCCTGTTGCTAAGGTAAGCAAAGGTGTTAAATCAGTCTAGGTATGGAGTCTGCTCTAAAGATCAGTCTTGCGCCTGCAATTGGTTGGAATGGTCAGGTTGACTTGTAAGGATCAAAGGTGCTTTTAGCCTTCAAGACAATTCAAATTAGATGAACTCGGTGAGGAGGTGAACTGTAATTATTAAGTTTTAAGCTGTGCAAAAGTTTTGCCTCTAATTTGCATTGAGCTAATGACAATTGCTGAGTGCTAATGATGGATAGGTTTGGTTGAATTGATTTCCTGGTTTTGTTTGAAAACCCTCCTGGTTTTAACATAATGACTGTTTTGAGACAGAGGTGCATATAAGAAACATTTACACTTTCCTTGTTTTAGCAGTATTTTCTGAAGGTGATCAGGAAACAGATTAGAATAAGATGGGGAGGGGGGGATAGATGAAGAACAGTGAAGAACAGGAATGGTAATCTGTAACCCTGTCATTCCTTACATATGTCCAATTCAGGTAAGTGATACCTGTGCTCAGCAAGTGAGAAAGCTGTATTTCTGCTTCCAAGAGCTATTCAGATAGGTGTTCTCAAGAATACCTGAGCAGCAAGGGGCCCTGGCCTTCTCTTGAGTGAGCATTCAGACAGCTCACAAGAAGGCTCTTATCCTTCTACGTAAATGTTGTGTGGTGTACCTGTAACATTGAATACATAAGACCTTGTTGAGGTGCTGTTGACATGGCTTGCCATAAAACCCCCTCTTTCTATCCCAGGTTTCTTTAGGATTGGCTTGACGGGCCCAGACACATTAGCATTTATGTCCCAGAAACTCTACAAATATATATATATATATATGTATATATGTGTATATATTTTAAAACTTCCAAGGGTCATTCATTATGTGTTAGGCGAGGATGACAGAGGTGGTGAACTTTAGCCCTGTATTTTAAATAACTCTGCTATGAGATGAGTTCTTCCTTGTCGTCCTCTGTGGTTAATACCAGCCTTGTGCTTACCTGGAGATTTGCTCTGACTTAAGGAAGGTGGAAAACAACCGAACTAAACACACAGTGGTGATTTACTTTTGCATTGAGAACTCGCAAACAAGGTGACGTTTAATCCTCCAAAGATTTGCTAAAGGAAAGGGAAGAACAGTTTGACCCTGATGCCAAGAACTGAGTGGTAGTTAAAGCTGGGTGAGTAATCGTGGGCGTGGATGGGCCCGTATTCCTTCCGCTTTCCCGTTCTAATTGAACAGGCCCAAATCCAGAGCTTATCTGGCTCTAATCTTCGATACAGAGGCAATGTCAAGATTGACACTGAAGGATGTCTTTGTGTCTGGCAGGCCCAAGGTCAGATTTTAAGAAGGCTGTTATTAAGACAACTTGGTTAACTGACTGTCTTATCTTAGAATCACACTATTCCTTTATATGAACCAGTCTCTCAACTTTTGACCCTTGCTGCGGATTGCTGGGTAGTCCAGTTTCATTCACGAAATAAACATTAGGATTAAGACCCTTTCGTGGTTTGTCTCTTGTTTTCTTTTGTTAATTTTGGGATTGAGAGAGGAGCAAGTTGCCCACTCTAGTCAAATGGGTGGCTAGTCAGAAGGACTTAATGGCAGCATTTCGGTATTCTTGTCCTTAAATTGTCAACGTTATTGGTTGAGAAGGATTCAAATATTGCCTGGAAACCCTGCAAAATGAATATTGTCAGGTGGCTTTCTCTCTTCATAGGTGTTCCTTTTAATGCATTCCTTTTAAATAGCTGGCGTTCCATGTCTTTCAGAGCAGGGGTCTCCAACCTTGGCAACTTGAAGACTTGTGGACTTCAACTCCCAGAATTCCTCAGCCAGCAAAGTTGAAGTTGAAGACCACAAGTCTTCAAGTTGCCACAGTTGGAGACTCCTGTTCCAGAGTATCTAATACAAGGATGCTGTGTCAAGTCTCGGTGTTTTGGCCCTTCTGAAATGTAATGGGGCCAGATTCCTTTTTGCATTCAAAAGCATGTTTTAATATTTTGGAAACACAGAAGCCTCTGAACATTTCATTTGCCTTATTATTATTTTTTTAAGGCTGTGGAGGAGAAGAAAATTAAATATGAAAGGTGGTATGTTCAGTATGTACACACCATTATGGCCTGGTGTCCGATTCAAACTATTGCTGCGTTCTTGGTTTGTGTGGATAAGCTTCAAGCTTGTTCCACCGTACATAAGAAATTCTGTTGCTAACCAAAGGATTGTACTTTTTTTGAAAGTAAAAACCACCCACCTTCTGTTTTATTTCTTTGCTTTGTGTATGAAGTAAACCACATGCTTCCTACAGAACATTAATTAATAATGGCATTACAGTAGTCCTCGACTTACAACCACAGTTGAGGCCCAAATTTTTGTTGCTGAGTGAAAAACAAGTGAGTTTTGCCCTATTTTACGAACTTCCTTGCCACCATTGTCAAGTGAATCACTGCAATATTTAGCAATGCTGTTGTTAAAGTGACTCTGCCTTCCCCAATGTCAGAAGGCGATCACATGACCCAGGACACTGCAACCGTCATTAATATGAATTAGTTGCCAAGTATCTGAAGTTTGATCACATAATAAGGATGCTGCAACGGTTGTTAAGTGTGAAAAACGCTCGTAAGTCCCTTTTTTCAATGCCATTGTAACTTTGAATGGTCACTAAGTGAACTGTTGGAAGTTGAGGGCTACCTGATTTATACGCAGAGACTCAATAAGTGACTTGAGGTATGTTTCGACATTTGGAAGTCTTCCAATTTTTAAAAAACGAAAAACAGCAACACTTAAAACTACTAGCAGGACGCTGATACGAACCAAATCTGTTGTCACTTGGGTGTTATCATCTCTGGAGATTTTATTTTGCAGTTTTCCCTATAAAGCAATAAGCGTTTTCTCTGCCGTTCTCATTTTGGAAACTAGAGAGACCCAGTTTCGAATTCTGCCTTAGGCAAGGAAGTTGGCTGACTCTCAGCCCTAGATTGCAAAGTTGAAAAACATCTGTCTGGAGCAGGGAGGTTGGTTGTGGTCCAAGATCCTCAATGGAGGGACTTTTTTCATCTAGCAGTGAAGTAATTCATACTGATGAGGTATATATGCCAATCTAGTAGATTGTATCTCATTCTACTGTGCTCTCTTAGCGGCGCTGTGTTCTGGAATTTTGATTTTTTAACCACGTTTGTTATTCTGCCCAAATATTATCCCAAATGGGGAAAGGATTGATATTTTTTTTAAAAAAAGGTTATGACTTCATTATTGCTATAATATCCTCAGAAATCAATAATCCTGATATTTAGGTTGAATATTTGGAAGGATTTCCTGGTCATGCGAATTGCAACACTAAAGTTTGCACAAATTGCAACACTATTGCCATCTACGTGTCTGCCTACATTCAACTTGTTTACTTTTTATATAGCTGTATTTTTATTTTTTTTGTCTACAATGCGTTGAAAAGTGGACTAATGTTCCTCTCCCCTGATAGCATTGGCTGTGAGAATGATTAAATTTATATTTGTTAGCAAATAGGAAAGCAATACGGTGATCTGGAGAATGGTGGCTTGGTTGTTGGCCTTGAACTGCAGGATTTTCATTGAGCTATGATGTGACTAGTGGACTTTGAGCCAGCCAACCTGCCTGCCTTTCACATAGTTTTTGAGATTAAAGCGAGCAGCTGATATTCCTTGGGAGAAGAAGCAATGTTAGAACAATGGAGAATTCTGCAGCTAAAACACCATCCCTGCAAATGTTTATGGAGATTCTCAGTCATCCAGGTCAAGGTGCTTTTTTCTTCAAGTGGCAACTGGGGTTTCTGGTTTTCGTTTGAAGACACTTTGCCTCTCATCCAAGAAGCTTCTTCAGCTCCTCTTCTTCAGAGCTGAAGAAGCTTCTTGGATGAGAAGCATAACGTCTTCAAACAAAAACCAGAAACCCCAGTTGCCACTTGAATTTGAAGTTAGCAATTTGCCATCCTCTGGTTCCCGTTTGCACAAACGTACCTAATATTATTGTGTGTGATATTTTAGTGGCACGGCAAATTCTGTGTTTTATCCCATTTACATTATGCTACATTCTAAATGATTTCTTAACCTCTGTGGCTGTAAAATAGAACCCCAACTAATTGTGGTACAGCCGTCCCAGAAATTAATACCATTACTGAAGCTATTGCTTGTAATGGTAAAACGGCCTTAACAGATCCTGGATATATTTTTAACTTCAGAAGAGCTGCCTGCAGGGTTTGGACAGCTGATTTTTTTTTTAATCACTCACAGTCTTAGAGCAACAGAGTACATAGATTATCATGCTAGCACAGATCTAACTAGAAAAGAAGTGTTATGTAACATGTTGCCTTAGAATAAGATGACTGAACTTGGATGTTTTTTTTAGGCTGCAAATGTTTTCTAAATAGGTAAGACTTTTGATTAACGATTAGAGTTAACAGATCTTTTAGCTGTATTTTGTGAAGGCCTGTGACATTTTTACTGAATTCTGTAGAGATTTTTGTAGTGGGGGGGAAACCTTTCTTTAAAAAAATGCTTCGATTGCTAACATCGAATGAAATCTTTTCAGCATCCAATTTTATCTTTCGTGTAACCTTGACACAGGATTGTTTGGTCAATTCATTGTTTTGAGAAGTCAAAACAAAATCCCCAAAGAAGGCAGATGCCAAGAAAACTGCATGCGGATATCTCCACGTGTTCACCAGAGCTGGTTTTATAGACCTATTTGTCTTACATATCCTAAAAATAGACTTGAATTATATTTAAATTAGACTGTATTCTGTTCCTGTTCCTTTTGCATTCTCTGGTGTTCAAATATAGTGGCATTCTTAACCATCATATAGATGTTACGTGTAATTGCTTTTACGTACTTAATCTCTGAATAAAGTCAAAAATTGCAGAGGTTAAAACCTTCCAAGATGGGAAGGCTTTTTGTTATTGCATGAACAATAAATCCTTGGAAGATATGTATATATTTTCTGAATAAAGGAAATGAGCCTATAATTCATCAAATACATGCAAATGAAAACCCTCCTCACTCCGTAAGAATCTGACTTTCTATTGCTCATCTGCCTGGCTCGGTCTTATTGGCTTGGATTCCATTTCTAGAAGAATAGAATAGAATAGAGTAGAATTTTATTGGCCAAGTGTGATTGGACACACAAGGAATTTGTCTTGGTGCATATGCTCTCAGTGTACATAAAAGAAAAGATATGTTCATCAAGGCTCATCTAGGGTTTTGGACAGGAGTCTTTGCCAGCCCTGTTCGCAAATGTGGTTGAACCTGGGATTTTCTCCATGTGAATCACATAACAGAGCGGTAAGTTCCATTTTCAAGGAACATCTATGAATGTAGATCCTCAAGGGAAGGCAGATTGGTAGCAACTGTGTTTTCTGCAGTTCTAATTATCCTCTGAAGTCTGTGTGATTTATATTTGATTTGTAAGCAGTCTTGCCAATAAATAAATAGGTTGTAGTGTTCTACATATGGTAGCAATGGTATAGCCTGGGTGGGGAATAGAACTTCTAGTAGTTCTCTGGTATATTCCATTCGGAGTTTCTTTTACATCTCCTTGTATTCAGTGACAGCAACTCCTCCAAATGCTGTACAGTAGTGCCTCAAAAAAATGGCTAAAGTTTAATGCGATAGTAATCTCCTTTGTCAAATACAGGCAGTCCTCGACTTACTACCTCTATGGAACCCAAAATTTCTGTTGCTAAGCGAGACATTTGCCCCGTTTTCTTGCCACGGTTGTTAAAGTGAGCCACTGCAGTTGTTAATCTAGTCACATGGTTGTTAAGTTAATCTGCCTTTTGCGCTGATCACACGACCCCGGGATTCTGCCACCATCTGATTTTTAATCATGTCACCTGGGGGGGGGGGAGATGCTGCAGTGGCCATATAACTGTGGAAAAACGGTCATAAGTCACTTTTTCTAGTGCCGTAACTTGGAAGTCTCTAAATGCACCATTGTAAGTCAAGGACTACCAAATTGGGAATGCTATTTAACGTGAAATAAAGCGAAATATCATGAAAACCACACTGCTTATCTTCCAACCCTCTAAATATTGGGGGCTTCTTTGCAAGTCACGATAGGGTGGAATCTCCCAAGAATTCTGGTTTCTGGTGCGTCGCTTCTTGGATCCAATTGGATTCTTCTGCCAGAGTTGACCATGGTTGATAGGTAAACTAGAGAAGACATCTCTTTGGTTAGTTCTGCAGCCCCGTCTTTCAGGAGGAACGAAGTGGGAGCTACCTTCTTGCATGCACGAGCTTGCTTTGCTTGCGTTAAGCCTAATTTCCCAGATATTCTTGTTTATTACGAGATGTGGATGTTCTTGGTATTTGTCAGCTGGGCTTAGCTATTGGTTGTGCCTGGAGAGTGGGGTCCTTTCCTTCTGCAACTGCAAGTCCAGTTTGCACAATGAAACATTAAACTGACATTTAATAGCTAAGAGGATTATACTTATATGTCTTACCTGCCTTTCTATTTGTGGAAATCTGTACTAGTAATCCTTTTTAGTTTCATTGGGATCTGTGGAGTATGTAAAAAGCATGGGACATTCAGAATAAATTTAAAATCTAGATTTATTTATTTTTTAAGGCTAGTCGGACTCTTTGAGTTAGCCTGTTGGAGTTTGGTCTTAACATTGCCTGAGTGTATTTAAAAAAGAAAATGAATTAAAGCCAAGCACTCCAGATCGCGTGTATTTAGGGGGTGAGAGAGTCTCCATTCTCGTGCAGGCTCAACATTCTCTCTGGTGTACCAACAAAGGAGAATATTTGTAGCTCAGGATTGAAATGAGGGGTTCTTGGTGCTCTCTGAGCTTGGTGGTTTTCTTGCAGACTGTTTCATTACTAGCACTGATAATGTTACCTAGTTTGGATAATGAAACATCTGCAAGGAAACAGCCAAGCTACCCCACAATCCTCCTCCACAGACCCCAGTCCCTTCTAGCCCTAGTTAGGGAAATGAAACATCTGCAAGACAACAGTCAAGAGCACCACAGAACCCACAATCCTCCACCTCCTCCTCCCTCACCCTTCTGACCCTGATGATATTACCTAGTTGGGTCACGAAACATTCTGCAAGTAAACAACCAATCTAAAGGAGCTCCAAGGACCCCTCATCTCTAGTGTGTTTTAGAGGACTGGGGAATTCTATGGGACATATTCAACAGCGAAAAGTGTCACAAGAACATTTCAAGTTCCACAGTTTTAGATTTCACTCATTATTGACCAGTGCTGACCATGCAACTGGTTTCAACTTGGATTTACCTTTGAAATAATTATCCCGATTATATCAGAGACAATTGGGATATGAAGTTTTGGGAGAAAGGGTAAGTCTACTGCTCCCATTCCTTAAAATAGCTTTCCTTCTTCCTCCTATAGAATCCGGCCACCATCACCAGGATACTCCTCAGCCATTTCAACTGGGATAAAGAAAAACTGATGGAGAGGTAAGTGAGGTGGTTTCTTTGTGTCTCCACGGACTGGAGGTTTGTCTTGGTTAATGGATCCCCAAACTTGGCAACTTTGAAGAACTGTGGACTTTAACTCCCGGAATTTACTCAACCAGCATGGCTGGCAGAGGAATTCTGGGAATTGAAGTCCATAGGTCTTAAAGTTGCCAAGTTTGGAGTCCTCTAGTCATGATGACTGGGTGGGCAGAAAAGGTAAGGGGTTGGCTAGGAGGCGCTTGTTGTTCTCAAGCGATTATAAGTAAGGGGTTTATTTATTTACCTCCTTAGGAGGCAGCCATCAAGAAAGCTTCACAATAAATATTGCAATGTATGCAATATTGGTTAGAAATTTATTCCTAAAATGGGTTCTTCATCTTGTAACAATGAGGCAATGATGCAACAGACTAATAATACAGTTAAAGAAACTCGAGCTGAAAAAAATAACTCTTCGATAATTGCTTAGTCTTCCTCCTGGGTAGCCATAATAGCAAGAAACTCAACTATTGTGATTCCTATACTTTTTCAACAAATAGGAGTAGAAAAAGGGCCATGTTTGTGAGCCAGGCCAATCATGCCTTGACATTTGAGGCTACTTTGAAATCAAAGAAGCCCATTGAGGTCCCTTGGGAGGAGAGGAGAAAAAATGTGTCTTTACTTGGGCCAGTTATTGGAAAATTACATAGTTTGGGCTGTTGCAAAATTACTTACACAATTATTTCAGCATGGGTGGTATAATTCCATATCTCTCACAACATACTTAAAAAGTGTGTGGCGCCATTATGCGGCCCATCCTTAACCAAAGAGGCTAACAGTTTGGAATTCATTATATGGAATAAAGTTAAGATATTTGTAACATGAGATAAAAGAGGATTTTTTGTTTAATAGAAACAATTGGCATAAACTTCAGTGCTAGCTGCCTTAGTATCAGAATTAGCTTAATAAAATTTATGTCAGAGATATAATGTGGCTTTGGCCTTATCTGTTGGGTGGACCAAAATATGGTTGCTTAGTTAAGAGATTGGTGAAAGGCACCTTGGGTGAGTGTAATAGAGAAATGCAAACTTGGAAAGGCTCCTAAAATGGCCTTAGGAGTTAAATGCTTAACTTGCAACTATAGTCCGGAGCCTTTCTTATCAGTATAGTTAATTGACTGGCTTTATCTAGTCACAATTAATCATACTGGCATTTTCCACAACCTTCCCTAGAAATTTTGGAGTTGCACCTAGCCTTGATAGGATGGCTTGTTGAACATCTCTTGAAATATTAGGGCTTTGCAGGCATTTTGGAGATTTTTCATGTTGGAGAGTTCGTCTACAAGCATTAATCTGTCAAAGCAATGGTTTTCACTTTCAGTTTTTGATTTAAATTTCAAGTAACTTTTAAGACAACGTGGGAGGCTAGAAAATGTTTATTCATCGCTAGGGAGAATGCATCCAGTTTGATATTTTTTTCAGAAGCATCACTTAAGCTGCTGAACTAACAGGCATATTTATTTGGAGAGTAGGAAAATGTTGTGTTGTCTATGACAGGGGTCTCCAATTTTGGTCCCTTTAAGACTTGTGGATTTCAACTCCCAGAAGCAAAGCTGGCTGAGGAACTCTGGGAGTTGAAGTCCACAAGTCTTAAAGGGACCAAGGTTGGAGACCCCGGTCTATGACAGTTCTCATGTAATGTTTAATTGCTGAAGGCAACATTACTTTGAAAGTTTTTTGTACACGGGGCCGCATTCGTATGGCTGAATATATATATATATATTGATGTGTTTATTGATTGGTGATGGGTCATCAAATTGATGTTGAGTCTTTGTGATGATATAGATGACATTGAAGTTGACTCTTTGTGAACATCTTTCTCCAGGATATTCTGTTCCTAGCCTGACCCTTCAGGTCTCCCAACAGTTTTCTCCACTGGCATTGATTGTATCAAAGAGTTGTGTTTGGCGAGATGGAAGGCATCTCTTTAGTTACAGCTTGTATTCATCTGTAAATTTAATGTGATTATATATGTGAATGTGCGAGAGGGAGGGAGGGAGATAGAGAAAGAGATCAGGGGTGAAATGCTCCCAGTTCAGACCAGATCGCCTGATCCAGTAACGATAGCGGCGGGTGGTTCGGAGAACCAGTAGCAAAAATCCCTGCCCTCCCTGCCCCGCTCATGCCCAGCTGAGCTGTGTGATCATCAGAGGTTTTTTTTTTTTACTTTTAAAAGCATTTTTTCTTCAGCCGAAAAAATACTTTTAAAAGTAAAAAAAAAAAAAGCTTCTGATGATCGCGCAGCTCAGCTGGGATTGTCCGAATCCTTTAAAAGCATTTTTTCTACAACCTCTTTGGCCGAAGAGGTTGTAGAAAAAATGCTATTAAAAGTTTTTTTAAAATGGCCACGCCCACTCAGTCACATTACCCCCCAAGCCACGCCCACTGGACTGGTAGTACAAATTTTACATTTTACCCCTGATAGAGATGTAGGAGAGAGAGAGAGGGAGGGCAAGAGAGAAAGACAGATAGAAAGAAGGAGAGAGAGAATGAAAATACACCCATTAGATCAGGGGTCTCCAACCTTGGCAACTTTAAGCCTGGAGGACTTCAACTCCCAGAATGCCCCAGCCAGCTTTGCTAACTGGGGAATTTTGGGAGTTGAAGTCCTCCAGGCTTAAAGTTGCCAAGGTTGGAGATCCCTGCGTTAGATGCTTACACAGCAACAGGGATTTGTGCCCTGAAGTGACCCTTTGAAGCAGGATGGCCTATTACTATTTTTCACAGTGCATTTTGCTGTTTTACAAAACAGAGACACAAGCAATAGTTTTGTGGATTTAGAGAACCTCTTCTAAGCTAACAGATGAATTAAAACACAGAAAGTTTGGGTTTATATACAGACCCTAGAGCTCCTGCATGCTGGCTGGAATTAATTATTTTCAGGATTATTATTTTTTTAAGGTGAATTTTTCAGAGAGATTTTTTTTTTTTTTACTCCATTAAGCTTCGTTCTTCTTTGGGTAGGTACTTTGATGGCAACCTGGAGAAGCTGTTTGCGGAATGTCATGTCATTAATCCTAGTAAAAAGTCTCGAACACGTCAGATGAACACCAGGTCATCTGCACAGGACATGCCGTGTCAGATCTGCTATCTCAACTATCCGAATTCGGTGAGTGCCTTCCGAATTGTGTAACCTATAACCTGAATATATATGTTTGAATTTTGATTTTGGAAAGCATTCGGGAAGGTTCCCTTAATCCTCTGGGTAAGGCCTGGCTAGCTGTTAATTAGTCCGACCTGATCTTTCGTTCCTTAACTATTTGTGTAATCTGCAGGCATGCTTATAGATAAAAGGTAAGACCTAAAATTGTACAAATACACCAATAAATGCCAGATAAATACCTATCGGTAATCCCTAAAATCTTGAGGGAGAAAGAAGACAAATGCAGTGAGGAGCTATTCGTGAACTGAGATAATAATAATAATAATAACAACAACAACAATAATAATAATAATAATATTTTAATTTTTATACCGCCCTTCTCCCGAAGGACTCAGGGCGGTGAACAGCCAAGTAAAAACAATACAATATATTACAATAAAAACTATTTAAAAAACTTATTCGATAAGGCCTAAATTTAAATATAAAATACATAATATAAATATAAAATAAACCCCTTTTAAAACAAATTAAAAACCCCTATCAAGCCAGTCCTGCTCGGAAGAATAGGTACGTCTTCAGCTCGCGGCGAAAAGTCCGGAGGTCAGGAAGTTGTCGAAGTCCTGGGGGAAGCTCGTTCCAGAGGGTAGGTGCCCCCACAGAGAAGGCTCTCCCCCTGGGGGTCGCCAGCCGACACTGTTTGGCTGACGGCACCCTGAGGAGACCTTCTCTATGGGAGCGTACCGGTCGGTGGGAGGCATGTGGTAGCAGAAGGCGGTCCCGAAGATATCCCGGTCCTATGCCATGGGATATTCAAACTCCTTTTTCTTCTGCAGTAGAAGAGACATAATTACATACCAATGATTCTGGTTCCCCTCCCCCCCCTCGTTAAATATCTCCTAATTTCATTTCCCTTTCCTGTCTCTCTGCTTATCATGACTGTCTTGTGATCAGATTTCTGCTTCTTAAAAGAGTTTTGAATATGCTCCACCTACGGGGCTTTAGAGGCAAGTAGATCTGCTCACATAAGATGGTTGAAATTCGTGATCTTCGAAATGATTGCAACAGCCGCTGGAGCAGCAGAATCGGAACGGAAATGCCGATTTTACAATTAAAGCGGGAGGATTGTAAAAATTGGGAATCGGTGTCTCCCAAAGTTACATATTTTGATCACAAAAAATATTTCAAGGGATCTTGCTGGATCAGATCAAGGTTCCTCTGTACATCGAGTCATTTTACAACTATTCAAAGTTATGATGGCCACAGAATGGTTGCTTTATAGCCTAGGAAATAACTTCCTTGTTTGCTTAAGGACTACTGTGAAAAAAAAAAACCCCACATAAAATTATTTCCGGTCATGTGTGCGCCTCAACTTACAATTGCAACAACTTACAGCTGTAATTCTGGACTCAATTACAGTCGTAAGTCGAGGACAACCTATCCTTGGTACCCCCAGAATATTGGGAGGTGCTTGATTGCCCAATAGGTTTGGCAGATGCTGTAGATGGGGATGAAGTCAGTGCCCGGTATACAAAGCAGGGCTTGAAAGTTCCAGCATCTGGATGTGTCCCCCACCAGTTCTGAACATGTTGCCTTAATGGGAGATTTTGGCGAATAGCCCAGCTTGTTAAACATTAGCCCTCTTAAATGACATGGTTTTAATGCGAAAACCTCAGGAAGAGGGTGGCAGCATGATTGGAATAGTGGGGTCAGGAATTCTGTGTGCATTTCTTTGGTCAGTGGCGGCTAGGATGAATATTGGTGGCAGACCCTTGGGGGAGGTGGGAGACCTCTCCCCCCCCCCCCCGCTTGAAGCCCATGGGTTCAGTTGTTGTTTCTGTGTTATTCTGAATTTGTGAAAGATGGCACCGTCCAGTTTCACAGCTGCGAAAATGAATAAAGCTTAACGGCGATTTGTCTTTACAGTATTTCACTGGCTTGGAGTGTGGACATAAGTTTTGCATGCAGTGCTGGAGTGAATATTTAACTACCAAAATAATGGAGGAGGGCATGGGACAGGTAAAATTCTCCCCTCTTGTGTTTATACGGAAATGACAATTGTAAAGAAAAGGCCGCATCATGCTCCAGCTGTTCCTTTGATGAGCCCCCTTACCCCCTCCCCCCCCAAAAAAATTGGGAAGCAGCTGAGAATTTGCATTGTTGCCGTTTTTCAGATGCACCAGCGGTAGAAACTCAGACGCTTGCTACTGAGAAAAGTCGGGTGGAGTCTTGCTGGCAGGTCTTGAGCCTCTCCTTTCAAGACCTATGGGGAGAAGGGAAGCCTGGAGCCAAAGCCCATCTCAGATAGCCTGGCTCTCTGGAAGCTGGGGGGAGGAAAGCCAGTTTAGACTAGTGGTTAAATGTCTACGGAGATTCTTCGAAAGAAAGCACCTTTGGGGCTAGTGGTCAAGGCGCCAGGCTAGAAACTAGGAGACTGTGAGTTCTAGTTCTGCCTTAGGGGGTAAAAGCCAGCTGGGTGACTTTGGCCCAATCACCAGGGGGTTGTGAGTTCTAGTTCTGCCCTAGGCGTGAAAGCCAGCTGGGTGACTTTGGGCCAAACCACCAGCAGACAATGAGTTCTAGTTCCTCCTTAAGTACAGAAGTTTTGGATGACTTTGGGGCAGTCTCTCTTAACCCAACTCCCTTCACAGGGTTGTTGTGGGGAAAACAGGAGGAATATAATAAAATTAAATAGGCACAGTCTTGCACTGGTCTGGAATTGGGGGGGGGGGGGAATGCTTCTGTAGAGGTTTTTTTTAAAAGAGACATCAATACCTAAACTAATCAGATGTGTTCTTTTCTGTCTTCTCTTTCTTCCCATCGTCTCTCGGATGTCCTTGCTAGACAATCTCATGCCCGGCTCACGGCTGTGATATCTTGGTTGATGACAATACAGTTATGTAAGTATTGCAGTTGGTGCAGTTTCGGTAACGCTTGCATTTTCTGACGGTTTTAACGCCAGTTGCTTTGGCTCCACCATCTACGGAGGGATGAGTCAAATCGCACTGTTAACATCCCAGGACTCTCGTCCCTGTGGGCCTCTCACCAAACTTACCCCACCAAAGTGGGTTTTTGCTGCCCCCACTCCTTCCTCTCTTTACTTGCCATGCCCTGGTGGCGCAGTGGTTAGAATGCAGCATTGCAGGCTGACTCCGCCCACTGTCAGGAGTTCGATCCTGACCGAGGTTGACTCAGCCTCCCGTCCTGCCGAGGTCGGTCAAACGTGGACCCAGATTGTTGCTGACTTTTTAAACTGCTTAGAGAGAGGGCTGTAAACCACCTTGAAGCGGCATATAAGTCTGTGTTATTGATAAATACCCAGTGCTACTTACTTCTTTTCGTGTACAAACAGTCCTCGCCTTATGACCACAATTCAGCCCCAAAACTTCCATTGCTAAGGCAGTTGTTAAGTGAGTTTTGTCCCATTTTACAACTGACTTTGTCACCATTGTTAAGAGGATCACCACAGCGGTTAAGTTAGTGGCACATTGGCTTGGCTCATCAGAGGGTCGCCCAAGGGGAATTGCGTGACCCCCGGGATCCTGCAACCGTCATACATATGAGGTCAGTTGCCAAGCACCTGAATTTTGATTCCCCTGACCGAGGGGACGCGTCGACGGTCCTAAGTGTGAAAAACGGTCATAAGTCACATTTTTCAGTGCCGTTGTAACTTGGAACGGTCACTAAACGAACTATCATAAGTCGAGGACTGCCTGTACTTTCGCTAGAGGGTCATAGTAGGAAAGGAGCGGGATGGAAGCAGATAAAAGGGACAGAGGGATGGAAGAACGGCGGCGTAAACTTGGAAACGGCTTTGAACTCTGTTGATCGAGGTTGTTAAGAATTGTTTTCCCTTCAGTCCCCCAAAATTGGGACCGAACTTCCTCAGTGCTGTTTCTACAGCTTTGAAGCAAAGCAGAGTGACTCTGAAGCCCAAATTAGGTCATCTAATAAATCCAATTCATGATCTCACAGCCTTGCTTGACATGGTTGGGCTCTTGCGTAATCCTTTCCAGGAATAAAATGCCGGGTTTGAATTAATCCATTTGGCCCTTCTGAGGTGGCTGTCGTAATCCTGCCTTTCCCAGTACTCTTGTCCTACCATTTGCATGTTAAACTCAGGTGGGGGTGGGGGAGATTACATTATTCCAGGGGAGTTTGGTGTTTCCATCGTATAATATAGCCATTCGTTTCCTGATTTGTAAATCTGAAATACTCCCGGTTAAAACCCTGTGAGTTTAAACTGCCTCAGGCAAACCCCTTCCTTTTGCTGGCACTGTTACAGTGGTTATGACAGCTGTGTAGGTAGCTCTATTCTGAGATGCATTTCCTGCCTCTCTAGGAGTTGCCTTTAGCTGCTCCTGTGAGGCATTTTCCGGTTCCTGTCATATGTGTGTGTATGTGTATTTTTATATTTACACACACACACACACACACACACACACACACACACACACACATACATGTAGGTCTTGGCGTATTCGGGTCTTGTCCCATGTAAAGTTGAGAGTATCTTGGCAACGTTTCGACGAGGTCTCACTCATCATCCTCAAGCTGGTGCTTACAGCTTCGTGCTTGTGCGAGCAAAGCACGGTCGGAGCTGCTCTGTCTCTATAAATACATTTTTATATTGTATAGTATTTATAGAGAGACGGCAGCTCCGACCGTGCTTTGCTCGCACAAGCATGAAGCCGTAATCACCAACCTGAAGATGACGAGTGAGACCTCGTCGAAACGAGGGAGAGCCACTCCTTCAAATATTGGGGCTTTATTGCTAATGGAGACCGTTTTTCTTGAAAACGCATTCATTGGGTAAGAAGGTTGGACTCCTAAGTGAACAAGGTTTTCTGAATGGAATATTATCTTTTTCTTCTCTTTGTAGGCGCCTGATCACAGATTCAAAAGTTAAATTAAAGTACCAGCATTTAATAACTAATAGTTTTGTAGAGGTGAGTGTTCGGTTTAAAACTGTATGCTAAGGTGACTTGGTATAGAGGAATTTCTTCCATTGGTTTTAAGATTCCTTGAAGCCATTTAAATATGTGGGGGTGTTGTTGATTGATCAGTGGTGTTCGCTTTTTGGGTTCCATTCTAAGCATTTGATGGCCAAGTACTCATTATGGTTGCAAATGTCTTTAGGTAAACCACTGGCTCTAATGAGACAGCATTTTAAAAGCTACAATATTGCTTTGGCTCCAAATCTAAAATCCCTGCCCATCTGAAGGCCACAGTTTTACAGAAGTATTTTAGCCCCGTGGTTTGGTTGACAGTTGGAGAGAAACCACTGACTAGCTTCTCATATCTTCATAATAACGCAAAAGGACTGTTAATGAATTAAATTCATCATTAGATCTAGATGGCGGCTGATAAAATCTGCTAAAACTAGGTTGCTTCAAAAACTCTAGGAGGTCTGCAAGAGACCATGCAGTCTCTAGATCTTAATTGTCAGAAAACTGTGGGTGTAACTATGCACTTGTGAAAGGTCAGTGATGTTAATCAACTAGTGCCAAATCTTGACAGCTCACGGTGAGCAACAGCCAGCTTTGTGAATGTCTAGTCTGTTGTGTGATGCTGAACCCACAGCCTCAACAGGGGTGTCATTGAACGAAAAGACAGGCAGGAATGGGCCAGTCCTGGATAGCAGTCTTCCAGTATTTGAGGTGCTGCCACAAAGAAGATGGGGGTCAACCTGTTTTCCAAAGCACCAGAAGGCAAGGCAAGAAACAATGGATGGAAATTAATCAAGGAGAGAAGCAACCTAGAATTAAGGAGGAATTTCCTAACAGGGAGGACAATTAATCGATGGAATGGTTTGCCTTCAGAAGTTGTAGGTGCTCCAACACTGGAGGTTTTTTTTTAAAAAAAAAGATTGGACAGTCATTTGGCTGAAATGGTATGAGGTCTCCTGCTTGAGGAGGAGGTTGGACTAGAAGACTTCCAAGGTTCCTTCTAGCTCTATTTTGATTGATTGATTGATTGATTGATTGATTGATTATGGCAATTCTTCTCCAATCCAACTTGCTTGCAGTTCTGAATTCATTTATTTAAATCTTAAGTAAGAAGGCAGGAAGTCGTTTGGATTAAATCTTTAGGTCTCCCTCATTTCCTCCCCCCCCCACTGTGCATGCATTCGTTCTGACTTCCAGTTTGTTCCAACAAAGAGTAAACTGATAAAATTATTTACTTGTGAATTACACCAGGTGAAAGTTGGACTGCTTCTGGAGAAATGAAATCATTAGTCCAACCTTTCTAAACTGGGTGCCGTCCAAATGTAACAACTCCAGAATTTTAAGACTTTGTCTATGGAAAAATCTCAATCATCCAAGGACATGGTTGGCCCAAAGGAGCTTTTCCGAAAGGCAGCTGGATTTCCGTACTTTTTTTTTTTTTCTTGAAGGCAACTGGACTTTCTCCTCCCCCTCCCCCTTTCCTTCCTTTGCTTTTTATCCAAGAAGCTTCATCCAAGTAGAACCGAAGAAACTACTTGGATAAAAAGTGAAACGTTTTCAAAGGGAAAAAAAAAACAACCCAAGAAACTCCAGTTGCCTTTTGGAAAAGCACAAGTTATGGCTTGCTTCTAACTAAAACTGTGGAATTACCTTTGAATAGGAAGAGAAAATAAACAGCAGGCTGGTCTCTGCTGAGATGAAGCTTTGGATGAAGGATTTCTGGCAAGAGAAGGGAATGGGATGGACTCTTAGCAAGCCATCTTTCAGTGCAATCTGTCCTTGCCTTCTCTGCAATACAACCCCCCCCTCCCCCGCCCCCAATTGAAAGCATTGAGGCTGTGCCATTTTCGTTCTCGGGCTTTCCTCCGTGCTAATAACGGTTGGTTTTGTTTTCTTGCAGTGCAATCGACTGTTAAAATGGTGTCCTGCTCCCGATTGCCACCATGTTGTCAAAGTACAGTATCCTGATGCTAAGCCCGTTCGCTGTAAATGTGGCCGGCAGTTTTGGTAAGCAGGCTGGACGATAAGAACACCAAGACTGGATTTTGGTACCTTGGGGTGGTGGTGGAAATCAGCCTTGGCTTCCTCTGATAGCCCAACCCAAGTGAACACGGGCTACTGAATATTTTTTTGGGGAGCTGGGGGGGACAGGCAGACTGTTTGCTGACTGCCGGTCATAAATTAAGCTTGTGGGTTACAGCAAAGCTGTGTTTCTTTTAACAATTCCATTATTTTTAAAAGTATTGCTTAACTGGAAAACTGTCTTAAAAAAACGTATTTTAAACGTTTGTTGCAGTTTTAACTGTGGCGAGAACTGGCATGATCCTGTTAAATGCAAGGTGAGCTTTTTAAGCTTTCTGGGTTGCGTCTCACCTGTGGCACTATAGGAAAGTAATGTGGCTTCAGGGGATCAGCATAACAGCAGCAGTACACGAAAGGGGATAACTTAGGATAACTTGGAAATAACGGCTTTTGAAGGATAGGCCAAGAGGCAGAGAGGGTTTCACTTCAGGCCCACTTCAAGTGTCTCCATCCACTTCATAGTCTGTATGGCCCATCCTAGCTAGCCCTTTTCCAAGGAAGTTAGAACGAATCATTCAAAATCGGGGTGAGCAAGCAAACGCACAGTTCTCTGATTAGAAAGCATTTTGTATAAATGGAAGAAATGTGCGATCAGCTCCGCAGGGTGAGATTTGAAACTCACTCCTAACTGCCCTGTTTCCCCAAAAATAAGACCCAGCCGGAAAATAAGGCCTAGGCTGATTTTTCAGGATGCTCATAATATAAGCCCTACCCCCAAAATAAGCCCAAGTTAAGATTGTCAGCCAGGTGGGTGCATTTAGTACCGTATAAAGCAGGGATGAAATCCAGCAGCTTCTGACAGGTTCTGGAGAACCAGTAGTAGAAATTTTGAGCAGTTCGGAGAACCAGCAAATACCACCTCTGGCTGGCCCCAGAATGGGGAGGGAATGGGGATTTTGCAATATCCTTCCCTTGCCACGCCCACCAAGCCATGCCTACAGAACCGGTAGTAAAAAAAAATAGGGATTTCACCACTGGTATAAAGGTAGTGGTTGTTGTGGTTTTATTATTATTATTTGCACAAAAATAAGACCTAACCAGAAAATAAGCCCTTATATGTCTTTTGGAGCAAAAATTAATATAAGACCCGGTCTTATTTTTGGGGAAACACGGTATTTCCTACTGCTTTTTTGATGTCCTGAGAAAGATGCTTTGGACCTGAATTGGCTTGAATAAGTAAATGATTTTTTTTTACAATTATTTCTCAAGATGATACGAGTCTATTTGTATATATTCAGCTAGTTCTTTCATCCATGAGGCCAGAAATTTTAAATTTTATGATAGCTGTTAACTTTATGTTCATCGATGTTTTATTTTAAATCCTGCTCTGCCCTTTCTTGCCGTCTTCCTTTTGGTTTTAGATAGTCATTTATTCCTTAAATGTTTAAAAATAATTGGGGAAAAAAGGGTGGTTGGTTGTTTTTTTTTTACAATGTTGCTTATTGTAGAGAACTTGAAGGTGCAGTCCCATATTTCTGTAGGCAGTCCCTTCCTTACGTCCGATAAACTCTTAATTTAGGAATCCTGCAATGATGGAATGAGAACAATTGTGATTTCCCCCCCCACCCCCCTCTTTCTCCCGGACAGTGGTTAAAGAAATGGATTAAGAAGTGTGATGATGACAGTGAAACTTCGAATTGGATTGCAGCAAACACAAAGGTTTGGTGGTTTGTTTCTCTGGCTTGACACCCTCACAATAACAGTCTCTTTTCTCCCTCACAAGAACATTCTGTGAAGTCTGACAATTCCTTTTGCATATAGTGAGTGATAGTTTTTGCCTGTAAACAATAGCTCTTTGGTTTACTCTCCTTTCCAATTCAAATAACTGAATAGCTAGGGGAGAGAAAAAAAGTATTAGTAACTATTATGCCTGGTTTGGGGGGTTGTTGTTTTGTTTTGTTTTGTTTTGTTTTTACTTGCTGAAAAATCAGGAGTTATTGTCTAACTGAGGAGAATTAACAAACTTGTAATTTAATAATTGCAAGTTTGTTAATTCTCCTCAGTTAGACAATAACTCCGGCAACTCAAATCAGGAATGGGTCTGTTTTTGGCATTTCTGGAAATGCAGGAAGGTGTCTTCTGCTCTCGTCTGGCTGTTGATCCATTGCCGTATTGATCCACAGTGCCTTGCCCAGGGTTCAGGCAAACTTTTTACCGAGTCCTTCTGTGTAAATTGCAAAACATGACCTATGTCCTCTAGAGCAGGGGTCTGCAAACTTGGCTGTTTTAAGACTTGTGGACTTAAACTGCCAGAGTTCCTCAGCCAGCTCTGCTGGCTGAGGAACTCTGGGAGTTGAAGTCCACAAGTCTTAAAAGAGCCAAATTTGCAGACCCCTGCTCTAGAGATACGCAGCCCTTTCTAACTTCAGATTTCTGGAAATGGGTCCCATCTCAAAAACGGGTGGCCCATTTCGTGTTTCTAGACAAGCTGTTCAACTAACTCTGTACAGTCTTTTGTTGTCGCTGGCGGAGAAGAGGAAGTGGTTAAGGTGTGTGGGAGGAAAAAAAATACACGGGTTGGAGAAAGTAGCCGAGTTTTACTCTCTCAAAATACTGAGATCGGGGCCATCTGGTATACCTGATTCAAAATATTGTTTACATAGCCCTTAAGTAACCTCTGGACTTTATGTTCTCAAGAAAGGGCGATGGCTACTAACGTGGACAGCTTTGAGAGGGATTTGGATAAATTCATGAAGGATAGGTGGATTGGAGAATTTGTAGACTCAGGGTTATGATCCACATACAGTAGTAGGGGAAAGAAAGGTGAGGGATGAGTTCGTTTTCTTCTGATGAGCATCCTGGCACTATTTTGTTAGCCAGAAACAAAAATGCTGGACTACAGTGGTCTTTACCTCGATAGACAGATGCTAAGTATCTTCTTAGATACTTAAAAAGGCTGAGCGCCAAAGAATCGAGGCCTTTGAACTCTGGTGCTGGAGAAGACTCCTGCGAGTCCCTTGGACTGCAAGGCGATCAAACCTGTCAGTCCTAGAGGAGACCAACCCTGACTGCTCTTTAAAAGGCCAGATCCTGAAGAGGAAACTCAAATACTTTGGCCACCTAATGAGAAGAAAGGACTCCCTGGAGAAGAGCCTAATGCTGGGAAAGATTGAGGGCAAAAGAAGAAGGGGACGACAGAGAATGAGGTGGCTGGATGGAGTCCCTGAAGCAGTAACTGTGAGCTTAAATGGACTCCAAAGGATGGTAGAGGACAGGAAGGCCTGGAGGAACGTTGTCCATGGGGTCGCGATGGGTCAGACACCACTTCGCCACTAACAGCAACAACAAAGAACCTTCACCACCCTTCTCCCAGGGCTTGTCAATGTGTTCAGAATTTATTTAATATTACAAGCCAATGTTTCTCAGCCTCTGGGTCATTTTAAGTTGTGTTTGGCTTCAGCTCAATAATAGGGGTGATTAATAATAATGATGTTTTAAATAGGGGAGAATAAACCCCCTGCTGGTTTTTTGATCTCACCACCCTTCCTGTTGCCCGCAGGAGTGTCCCAAATGCCACGTGACCATCGAAAAAGATGGCGGCTGCAACCACATGGTCTGTCGGAACCAGAATTGTAAAGCAGAGTTTTGCTGGGTGTGTCTCGGCCCCTGGGAGCCGCATGGATCTGCCTGGTACATTTAAATAAATTCTTAACAGGGGAGGGGGGTTTGGGAGCTGTCGGATGGTTAGCAACGTTTTTCTGTAGGAGGAATGAGCCTGAACAGATAATTGCTGTATATGGATGAAAAAAAAACTCAATATTTTTTAAAACTCTGTATTACTTGTGGTGAGAAGATAGGAGCTTCAGAGAAGCCCTAGTCTGGTTTGTCTCAACCTTTTAGCAATTTTAAGCTGCATGGACTTCCAACTCCCAGAATTCCCCGGCTAGCATGTGGAAGAAGTTGTGGAGGGAATAATAATTCAAAATCAGTTTGAGCAAACACACATTTCTCTGCCTGATCAATTCAGCATGGCTGAGCTTGAAATTCACTTCTATTTTCCTTTTTTTTTTTTTTTTTTGCATCCTGCGAAGGATGTTTTGGACCTAAAGTGGTTCTTCTTGCTGGCTGGGGAATTCTGGGAATTGAAGTCCACTTGTCTAGGTTGAGAAACACTTCTCTAGTCAGCTGTTAGTCCCTGAAGGCTAGCAAAGAAAACCACAAGAGATTTTTGTCCTGTTTACAGTAATATGCTAATGAATGAATGAATGAGTGAATCCAGAACTTGGCCTGGCAGATACAAATGAGAAGGGATCATCATTTTAGAAATCTACATATTCGCAAACCTCTTTCAGGTATAACTGCAACCGCTACAATGAGGATGATGCCAAGGCAGCGAGAGATGCCCAGGAGGTGAGTTCATCACTCTTGGCAACCCTCTGCATCAGGAAGTTGTTGATCGCTTGCTAGCCTCTCTCTGGTTAACCAGATGGAGAATGTGCAGTAGGGTGAGCTTCCAGCCTGAAACCCACAACAACTGGCCCATTTATTTACTGCTTCCTGATGTCAGAGTTCTTGGCTAATGCGTGCCAGGAGGACATTGAAGCTGTTATGTTTTCCGCCCTTTCCTCAAAGCAGCTCTTCTTGGGATGTTCTGCTGTGGATAGACTTGGTACACTGGATGTTGTCGTTGTTTATGTGGTTTTCTTTTACTGACATTCCGGCTGCACACCATCCCTTCTACCTGGAAGCTCTTCTTTTCATGTATCTTCATGGGGAAAAAATTAATCTGTTAGATCTCTAGTATTGTGAAAAATCCTGTTATTCTCATTTATAGACCACCCAATCTTTAAGAAACTCTTGGCAGTTTACAGCTCTTTTTAATTGTGAAAGCTGTTTCTCTAGGCCAGGGGTCTGCAAACTTGGCTCTTTTAAGACTTGTGGACTTCAACACCCAGAGTTCCTCAGCCAGCTGGGTGTTGAAGTCCACAAGTCTTAAAAGAGCCAAGTTTGCAGACCCCTGCTCTAGGCTGCAGACCGCCTGAGAGCTTTCTGCTACGATTTGGGGTTATAGCAGGGATCACCTTTTCTCTTTTCCCCATCCTTTACAATGTATTGTCAATGTACAAGATGTGTACAATGAGATTGGGTGAGCCTCCCTTTGTGTACCATAAATACATATCAATAACTCACAGTGAAAGAAAGAAAACTCCTAGCCCAATAAATCATACTAACAACATACAATCCTCTATACATATATTTGCATAACATTACATTACAAGGGACGTGGTGGCTCAGTGGCTAAGGTACTTAGCTGGTCAATCGACAGGTTGGCAGTTCAGTGGTTCGAATCCCGAGTGCCGCATCACGGGGTGAGCTCCCGTGACTTGTCTCAGCTTCAGCCAACCTAGCAGTTTCGAAAGCATGTAATAAATGCAAGTAGAAAAATAGGGACCACCTTTGGTGGGAAGGTCACAGCGTTCCGTGCGCCTTTGGCGTTGAGTCATGCCAGCCACATGACCACAGAGACGTCTTCGGACAGCGCTGGCTCTTCGGCTTTGAAACGGAGATGAGCACCGCCCCCTAGAGTCGGGAACGACTAGCACGTATGTGCGAGGGGAACCTTTACCTTTAATATTACATTAGAATATATTGCACCAATATGAACGTTGCAGCAGCCCTGCAAGCCTATCATACGACACGCTTATGATGTTACATTGCATTGACAGCCCACGGACAAAAGCTGTTTTTCAGACTGTTGGTTCGTCTGGCTGTGCTGCTATATCTCCTGCCCGATGGTAGGAGAGTAAAGAAAGGCTGACCAGGGTGTGAATCATCCCTGAAGATTTTCCTTACTTTTCTAAGGCAGCGAGTCCTGGCGATTTCATCTAGTGATGTCGGGGGCCAGCCCACGATGTTTTGTGCCGTGCTCATCCTCTTGAGCCTTAAGGTGCAATTCAAGGTGCTAGTGCTCACCTTTAAAGCGCTCCATGGCTTAAGACCGGGGTATCTACGAGACCGCCTTCTGCCACCGATACCCTCCCAACGACCTGTGCGCTCCCACAGAGTGGGCCTGCTCCGGGTGCCATCAGCCAAACAGTGTCGGCTGGTGGCCCCCAGGGGGAGAGCCTTCTCTGTGGCAGCACCGACCCTATGGAATGAGTTACCTCCAGGGCTACGCCAACTTCCCGGCCTCCGTACCTTCAAGCGGGAACTGAAGACTCTACTATTCAATCGGAAGGGACTAGCCTAAATATTTATTTTAATTTAATATTTATTTTAATTTAATTTTAAATGTATTAATTTATTTATAATTTTTAAATTTTAAGGGTTTTATATCAGTCTACGACCGTTTTAGTTTAAATTGGCCTGTTAAATATTTCATTTTAAATGTATTTTAAATCTGGGATTTATATTGTGTGTTTATGTGTTTTAAATAAGGCTGTACACTGCCCTGAGTCCTTCGGGAGAAGGGCGGTCTAGAAATCTAATAAATAAATAAATAAACCATTTTTCAGCCACCCATAAAAGTACATGCGCGCCTAAATAAAATTTGGCCGCCAAGCAAGCAAGCATGCAAGCTCGAAAATCTTTTCGTGTCTCTGTGACCTTACGAAATTTGAGCCAGTTCCCAAAGTTATTTAAGTTAATTTTGGGTTTGTGCTAGAAGGGGATGTTGTGTCAGGTGGTGGCCCAGAGTATCAGATTCAGGGCTTCACCTGGAGTACTTGCTGAAAGAGGGCAAGGCTCGCCCCCCCGCCTTCCTCCCCCCCCCCCCCCGGTTTGCCTCGGGGATCCCTCCTTTCCCCCTGGAGGAGCCTCTTAGGGATTGCTCTGCTTTAATTCTCGCTTTTCCATTTCGCTAATGGGGAATCAAACGCAGCGCTCCAGAGCCGCCCTTCAGAGGTACCTCTTCTACTGCAACCGCTACATGAACCACATGCAGAGCTTGCGCTTCGAGCACAAACTCTACGCCCAAGTCAAGCAGAAGATGGAGGAGATGCAGCAGCACAACATGTCCTGGATCGAAGTCCAGTTCCTGAAGAAAGCGGTCGACGTCCTCTGCCAGTGCCGTGCCACGCTCATGTACACCTACGTCTTTGCCTTCTACCTCAAAAAGAATAACCAATCCATTATCTTTGAGGTAAGAGGCCCCTTGAAATCTCCCAGGGATGCTTGTTGGGAGAATGCCCTGGATTTGGTTGGGAGAATAAAAACAGCAATAGCGCTTAGACTTCTATACGGCTTCGCGGTGCTTTACAGCCCTAAGTCAGCCTACTGCCCGCAACAACAATCTGGATCTTCGTTTTACTGACTTCAGAAGGATGGAAGGCTGAGTAAACCTTGAGCCAGTGAGAATCGAACTCCTGGCAGTGGGCAGAGTAAGCCTGCAATACTGCATTCTAACCATTGCACAAGAAAGGAAAGGAAAGGAAAGGAAAGGAAAGGAAAGGAAAGGATGGGAAGGAGAGGAGAGGAGAGGAAAGGAAAGGAAAGGAAAGGACGTAGACTTATATACCGCTTCACACTGCTTTACAGCCCTCTCTAAGCAGCTTACAGAGTCAGCATCTTGGCCCCAACAGTTTGGGTCCTCATTTTACCAACCTGGGAAGGCTGGAAGGCTGAGTCGACAGATGCAGATTACAGAGGTCCAGCAGAGGACCTTGGTATTCTCCGAGCTTGGTTGTTTTCTTGCAGACGTCTGTGGAGATCTACATCCAGGCCATGGTGGTCCCAAAGGTGCTTTTTCAAAAGGCAACTGGACTTTTTTTTTTCTTCCTTTGAAGACGTTTCGCTTCTCATCCAAGAAGCTTCTTCAGCTCTTTTCTTGCAGACATTTTATTACCCCAAACTAGGTAACCTCATTAGCGTTAGTCCTCATTGTAGCCTAGAATAGAATAATATAACAGTTGGAAGGGACCTTGGAAGTCTTCTAATCCAACCCCCTTGCAGGAAACTTTATACCACTTCAGACAAATGGTTATCCAACATCATCTTAAAAACCATCCAGTGTTGGAGCATCCACAACTTCTGGAGGCAAGTTGTTCCATTGATTAATTGTTCTCACCATTGGGAAATTTCTTCCTAGTTCTAGGTTGCTTCTCTCCTTGATTAGTTTCCATCTAGCACAGTCATAAAGCAGAGAAGCGCTATCAGTAACAGCTGCCGCCATGATACCATTGGAACTGAATTGGCATCCGGCCAGTAAACACTCAGCTCCATTCAGCTGCCCAGACTCCACCTCACAAGGGATGTTGCGGTCGTTAAAAGAAGTGTTAACTGTTTTTAACATCGTTCTGTGTTTAGTTCATCTTGAGTCCCAAGTATCTTAATCGAGTGGTTTAGGAAGGCAGATGTTTCCTGATTTTTCTAAAGAAAATTCATAGGAGAGAAATACCTTAAGCTTTGAAGAGGTTCCAAAACTGCTCTAATTCCTGCCTGCTAATGGAAATATTAAGATTTTTTAAAAAATTGTGTTGTGGCCCGGCGGCGGCCAATGGAGCCAGCAGCAGAGTCGGACAGTGAGGAGCTTGGGCCAGTCCTGGGGGCTGGGGAGGGCTCTGCAGAGAGGGGGCCAAGGCCATGTGAAGGTTATGTGCAGCCTCCCTAGTCTGACAGCAGCGAGGCAGAAGAGCAGCGGGAGCCTGTTCCCAATGTGAGCATGCGCAGAGCTGCCAGACGACAAGAACAATTAAGGAAACAGAGCCAACTTGGGAGTAAGGCTTGGAGATGATTGGCCCCTCCCATAAGACATAAAAGAAGAGCAAACGAGACATGAGCTTTTGCAGGAAACAATTAGTTCATCTGGTTGATTCAAGATGTGAAAATGTGTTCTGTTTGTGACTCTGCCAAGTTTGGCCTTGCCCTGCGTGTGGAAATTAGCTCTCTGGCAGCGTTCCATGTGAGATAGGTGGGTTTTGATAACTTTCCTCTGACAGACTGTTCATCAAGCCTTGCTGACTGTAAATGAAAGTAATTTACAGTCGTATAAATCAAAGAGGTTTTGTGGGACTAAGATTGTGCTTTATACTTTCTAAGGAAGAACAAATTGCTATTCTGATGTGTATGTTGTTGTTTTTTAACTGAAAGAGTTACTTTAAGTTTTATCGGAGTGTTTTGCATTTTTAGAATAATCAAGCAGACTTGGAAAATGCTACCGAGGTCCTTTCTGGGTATCTGGAACGAGATATATCTCAAGACTCACTGCAGGATATAAAGCAGAAAGTGCAAGATAAATACAGGTACCCCCTTTGTTTCAGACAGCACGGCTCAAAATATTTACCATTGATCTTGAATTCACCTGTAGAAGATTTGAACGGGCAGGAAACATATTCCTCCTGTGGCCACTTTTTGATTCAAGCAAATGTTCAAGACTGTTGAAATCCCCAAAAAAATCCCAAACGTGCAATATAGGAATTAAATGAACAGTTAAAACTTGGGCGAAAGAAGTGCTTTGTTCCTCTATTGAGAGATTGAAGGCCCAATTCAGCTCCTGGAGGATTATTATTATATTCTATAAGTCTGGAAGCCGATCGTGAAAATGGTTTCTCCATTGTGCTGAATAATCGCGGGAGCATCTGTAGAAGGATTGCTCCTGCAGATCTCAATCGCTAGATGGATTTGTAAAGCAGGGTCAGCACCTCTTAAATCCATATTTTTCAACTGTGGCTACTTCTAAGACACATGGACTGCAACTCCCAGAATTCCCCACTTATTCACCTATGCTGGCCTGGGGGATTGTGGGAGTTGAAGTCAAGTCTTAAAGTTACAAATTAGGAGAACTCGACGCTAGAGCAAAACGTGGCTGGCTGGGGGATTGTGGGAGTTGAAGTCCACACGTCTTAAAAGTTGCCAAATGTAGAGAACCCAGCACTGGAGCAAAACATGGCTGGCTGGGGGATTGTGGGAGTTGAAGTCCAGACATCTTAAAGTAGTCAAGGTTGAGATACACTATTTTAACTGCACAGGGAGAAGAATTACTTGCACGTAACTGGCAAGACTACACGCCCAGTTCCTCAACTCCACCCAAAGGCAAAACCTCGTTGCTTTTAAATGTATTTTTTCCCCCCCGAAACGTTTCGGCCTTGGCATCTAAAGACGCTCGCCTCCCCTTTTTTCCCCTTGCAGATACTGCGAGAGTCGACGAAGGGTGTTATTGCAACATGTGCATGAAGGCTATGAAAAGGACCTGTGGGAATATATCGAGGACTGAAAAGTGGCCTGCATAAAACGAACTCTGAAAAATCTTTTCCCATCTAGAGTGCTCATACCATTAAAACAAAACCCACATACACACACACACACATACACACAAAAGGGGCGCCACGCCTATTACACCGCTGGTCTGTAGTACCGGAATTCTGTTTCATTTTTTTTTTCTTTTCTCTTTTTGTTAATGGAAAAAAAAAATTAAGTAAATTATATTGTAATAAAAAAAGGTAGATAAACCATTGTACAACAGTATTCTAGGTGGCCAGTAAGTGTGACAGACGCACTAAAGACAAAAGCAGCCCTCCGACTTTTAACTCGTAGCTTCCTTCCCAAGCTGACTTTTTTTCTCTCTCTCTCCTCCTCTGCATACGACCGATGAAATTTAAAACAGTTTCTTGACGTTGCTGTTCTGATGTACTTTGGTATGAGATTTTCCCCTACGCCCCCCTCCCCTTCCCTCCTGCCTCTCTCCCCCACCCCTCCGTAACAAATACACACCAGTCCATGGGTGGTGAATGTTGTTTGGCTTATTGTAAAGATGATTTTTTTGGGGGGGTGGGGAGGGGAGGGTGGGGAGGGGGGAGGAAGGGGCACCAAACAAGGAAAAAACAAACAAACAAAAAAACACTTTGTATATGACTTTTAAAAAAAAAATACGAAAACGAAAAACAAAAGAGGACAACACAGTATTTTTCAAAATTGTAAATAGCGTATATGCATGGATAAAAAAAAAAAGGAGCAAGCGTGGCACGTGTTTGCATAATGTTTAATTACAAAAAAAAATATTTATTCTTTAAAAGCCTTCAAGATGTCTATTTGCCGTGCATTTCTTCTTCTTCTTCTTCTTTTTTTTTTTCTTCCCAGTTTGCTTTTTATTCGGGGAAGGGTGGGTAGGGAGGGGCCAGTGTGTGCTGCTGTAAACAACTGTTTTCCGGCTCAAACAAGACTATTTGGGGGGATTATTTGTGGGGGAGGGGTTTTTCTCTTCCTTCCTCTCACACCTTGCAACCCCATTCCTTGTCCGGGTGTGTTCCTTGCTGGCAAAGGACACCGTCCTTTCGGCCCTTCCAGCTTCCTTGGTGTGGCGTTTCCCGTTTTTTTTTTGGAAATCAAAGTGTTGTAATTCCAGCTGCCTTTTCTTTCGGCTTCGAAACTGGCCCCTTTTCCTCCCAACCTCAGCCGTTTGCCCTGTGTGAAAATCCAATGATTTTATTCCCCCGACTGGCTCCTCATTCATTCATGGGAAGTTTTGGGCCATGTGGGTTTTAAAGTGTGTGTACGCGGGACATTCCTTGTTGACGGTGTCGGATCTTGGAAACCTGCTGGGAAAAATTGTGGCTTTGGTGGTGGTGGGGGTTGTCGGTGAGGAAAAAGTGCTTGCTGCAGCAAACAACTCCACCTAGTTGCAAGAATCTGTAGCTGTTTTTCAACCTCAGCAACGTTAAGAGAGGTAGACTTCAATTCCCAGAATTCCCCAGCCAGCAAAGCTGGCTGGAGAATTCTGGGAGTTGAAGTCCACACCTCAACGTTTGACTGGTTGAGAAACTGATCTATAGTTTCTGGAGCCGTTGAATGTCCCCCCCCCCCCCGAATGAGGAGGAAATCATGAATATCAAACTATACGAGTCATTTATAGTCTCATATTTTTTTCTTTTTGTAATAAAAAGTTACCTTCAAGTACGGTTTGGAAGCTGTTTATTACTGTTATGTGGGGGAGCTTCTTGTGAGTTTTTCCTGGACGGCTTATGTGGCAGTATTGCTTACTTTCAAATTCAGAGGGAGAAAAAAAGCTGGATGTACCCAAAAATTCTAGCTTGTTTCCCAAAGGGCTGCTTTTCTGATACTCCCCCCACCCTTTTTAAAAAAAAAATAAACTGTTGTTAAGTTTCCAAGGATCTATTCAGATAGTTCCATATGTGTGTGCCAGTGATGTTTGTGGTTGTGTGTTTAGGCTTGCCCACCCCGGCAAATATTTCCGTAATGGCAGGAATTGTAGGGTTTTGCACAATCCCGTGATCTGATTTTAAGGGGTTTCCTGCAAACGTGGAGAGACTCGAATTTCCCTGTTTTGGCAGCTCAGCTTTGCATCTGATGAGAATTCAGTCCTGGTTTTTGGCTTACCTGTGGATTCCCGAAACAACCCAAAATAATCTCTTTCGGTATAAGGAGAGAGAGAGAGAGAAGGTTGTTTTCGCTTTGTGACTTCGTACCTGGAATGAAAGTTCGGAATTTGACAACGGTTTTGGAAAGGTGCAACTTATTTCTTCCAAAAATTTCTGCATTCAAGTGCAACACCCCGTTTGCTTGAATGATATTTTTTTCTTACGGTCTTTGCATGCTCCCAATAAGACATGACAAAGTGCTTCCAATCCAGTTAAGTGAGGGAGGGTGTGTGTGTGTGTGTGTGTGTGTGTGCTGATCTTTTTATCATCCCTGCTTGGAACTAGCTTTGACGGGACAAAGTGGTCCATTCCTTGGAGGGCCCCATGGAATAAACCCCATTCTGTCTCCCCGCACGCATCTCACGCTCGGCTTCTTTTTCTCAATATTTTGCCATTGCCCCCGTATTATTATAACAGTAAGGTTGTTTTTAACAAAATGTATATAAGAAGCATTTGTTGCACTGTTATCTTCTACTTCAGGAGCTCGTATAACTCTGTGTGTTCATGTGGGGGTCAGGAGGGGAGCTTTCTAAAATTGGGGATTTGCAAAATCATTTCAACCAGTGTTTCTCGATCCAAGCAACTTGGGAGATTGTGCAGACTTCAACTCCCAGAATTCTCCCAGGGTGCACATCCTGTCTGGGGAATTCTGAAAGTTGGAAGACTACACATCTTCAAGTTGCTAAGAAACACTGTTCTATAGGGTTACTCCTAGACCTAATACTCCTCTCTTTCCTTGCTTCCCAATCCTTTAGAACAGGGGTCTCCAAACTTGGCAACGTTAAGCCTGGCGGACTTCAACTCCCAGAATCCCCCAGCCAGCAAGCTTGTCTGTCTGTCTGTCTGTCTGTCTTTGGTTATTCGGGTTTTCTCCCGTGTAAAATTGGAAGTGTCTTGGCGACGTTTCGACGAACTCTCATTCGTCATCTTCAGGCTGGTGTTTACAGCTTTGTGCTTCTAGGAGCAATGTGTGATCACAGCTGTTAATTCCTTTTGGAAGCTGCGATCACGCATTGCTCCTAGAAGCACGAAGCAGTAAACACCAGCCTGAAGATGACGAATGAGACTTTGTCGAAACGTCGCCAAGACACTTCCAATTTTACACAGGAGAAAACCCGAATAACCAAAGACCTACATACAAACACCCGCGAAAACCTCAGAATATATATACATCTATATATATGGAGTGAGGGTCCTCAGTCACCCCAGATGGGCGATCCTGGCCCTTTATCTTATGCTCATTCTCTTCTACCCCATTGAAGTGACTGCATTTGGGTTTTTATCGCTAGCGTTATGTACCAAACCGTCTTTTTTTAAGTTTTCAGAACCATTTAACTCAAAAGTGTCGTAGTACAACTGCTGTATTAGAAATCAGTTATTATTGTGTGAGACCAGAGTGGTGTTCTTTGGCAAACTTTTCCATGTATAGAAAGCTCCTGTAATCCAGAATGTAAGAGAGAGATGATAAGACGAGTGGGCTATGACTGAAGGCTTGTAAGTTTTTCTTTTTTTCTTTCTCCCCTGGCCCCCCCCCCTCCCCATCTTAAAGACCTCCATCTCATGCTGTGGAATTAACTGTTCTTAGACTTCATTGTAACTGGCGGACTGTTCCATGTTAAGTCTAATCAGAGGGAGAAACTGCGTTCTAATTCTAATAAACTTTTATTTTGTTATTTCATTTGTAATTTTTTTTAAAAGAGTGTTCGCTTGCAATGATTTTGCATCTTCCTTACACCTTAAGGAAAACATCTTGGGCGGGTCAACAGCTGGAAAATGCCAAACAGATGTTAGCCCTCATTGGGATGTATTGCTTTTCAGATACAGCCTAAACTGCCTTTTGCCTTGCCCATAGTCACATCACCTTCCTCCATCTATCTTAACATGATTTTGGTACTGCTTTACCCCCCATCAAATTCAGAATAACGTAGCTGACTTTTCCTTTAGTATTTCCGCAATCTTGGCTAAACCAGTGTTGTTTCTTCCAAGGGTTCTAGAACATGGGTCTCCAACCTTGGCAACTTTAAGACTTACGGACTTTTAACTCCCAGAGTTAAAAGCTTTGCTGGCTGAGAAACTCTGGGAGTTGAAGTCCACAAGTCTTTAAAGTTGCCAAGGTTGGGGACCCCTGTTCTAGAAGACCCAAAGACCCTCTCAGGGAGCCAGAATTATTTGCCAGCCTTACGTTGAAAAATAATACAATATTAAAATCCCATCAAACAAGTGTGAAAAATGGTGGCAAATGCATTGGTTTTAATTTTTAATACCGTAAATATTGATAAATACACAAACTCTTTTTGGGTCTTGTAAGTTCCAGATGGGTCCTAAGACAAAATAAAATATAAATTGTAGTCTAGACTAAAATTAGCACAAGCTTTGATCAATGACCTTCACAGACCACGGAACTTAAGTTCAGCAGTTAAACCATTACAATACACCTTACTGTTTCATTTGATAATTTTTTTTTATAATTTATCATTTATGCACCCAGGACATCTTGCTCTTAAGATTTTGCCTCTCGAGCGATGCAGCAGGTAACTGACTTACCATTAGTTATTCTTATCTAAAATCTCTTTCCAGCAAAACCTGTTGTAAACAGTTCTTAAAAACCCAGACAAAGCCAGCCCATTCTATAATAACCCTCAAGTGACTGAGTGGAAAAAAGAAAATCTAACAACTATTAATGACACTGTGAGGTCCACTTGTTGCAAATTCAGAAAGCCTGTATTTTCTAAGTGTCTCCAATTAAAAAGGAATTCTCGGGGCTCATAAAATCTTTCAATACCAGCATTGACAGAATCTGAAGATCGCTGTGAACCATGTCAAAAGCGTTCAGACCTTGATTCTTCACTTCGCTCGTACCCTGCTTGTGATGCTATTGAATTTTGAGAGCTGCAGCACTTGGGATATTTTTAATTTTCAATAGCTAGCAAATTTAACCCTGCCAACGTGATCCATATTGTCCAGCAGGCCTGTTCCCATAGAAACAGCAGCATTTTCTTGGGCTGATCAGAATATTGTTTCCATCGTCCTTACACACTGGAACGGTTTTTTTAAATCACTATTAAATGTAGAACAAGTGCAATTTTGCAATGGGTGTGTTGAATACAGGCCTCGCTGAACAACACAACAGACTTACCAATACGCATTGTAGGGGAGTGGTTTTTTTCCCTGCATCCTGGGTAAACAAGTCCCATTATGTGCTGCTTAATGATGGATGTTTAAAATCAGTCCTAGAAGAACAGGTTAAGTATGAAGGAAGAGAACAAGCACTTCTATTTCCTAGTTATGCAAACTCTTGAACTGTGCCTGTCCCAGAGTCACAATAGTGCCCTATTTAAAGCTTGAATGAAGTCAACATATATTTTTTTTTCTTCCAACAGGTGAGGGCTATAAATGTTTGCCCTACTGATACCTGAGAATCTTTAATTGTGGGCATCCTAAGGAATAAACAAAACCTGAATGACTTGTTCTGCTTCACTGAATTTGCTGCTTTAATCTTTATACCAAACTGCAAACCGACAACAACAAAAAAAAGGCTCATGTAAAACCCATGTAAGATAGACTTTCCCAAACTTGGCAATTTTTGAGATGGGTGGACCTGAATTCTCAGAATCCCCCCCCGCAACTTGGCATGCCACCTGGGGAATTCTGAGAGTTGAAGTCCATCCATCTTAACTGTTCCTGAAGTTGAGAAAATTACGGCCATCATTGGACATGGCAGTACCTGGGCACAGCAGAATAGAAAAGAAAGAATGGAAAAATAGAGTGACTGTGGCAAAAGAAAGCAAAGATAATACCAATAGTCCTGGGCGCCTTGGGTGTAATCTTAAAAACATCTGGAGCACCACTTGAATACTATCCGTCAATTGGCAAAAGGCGGCTTGACTTGGGAAACAACTTCTATCCTGCAGTGATACCTTTCACACCATCAAACATCCACCTCTTGCCTATCCCAGGTCTTTGGATAAAAATTCCAGATCTAGATTGATCACCTGGTTGATGTCAATACAGAATACAGCTGGAAGGGGCCCTGGAGGTCTTCTAGTCCAGGAGTCACCCAACTGGTGGTCCGTGGACCACTGGTGGTCCGTGAGAAAATTTTGGTGGTCCGCATAAAAATTATTTGCATTTTTTATTTTGCACTAAATCAGAGGTACTCAAACTATAACCCCTGGGACAGATACATGCAATGAACATTTGGGTTGCTACAGAGAGTCTCCCCCTTTGGGGTCTTTTTGTGTGGGTGAGAGGGGGGCAGAAATTCTGACTTGGGGTATGCTTCAGCCTCCTGGTGTGGGGCTTTGGGCGAATGTCCAGCATCATGGCCTGGAACTGGCTGACCAACTGAGCCCGCTGAGCCTCCAGGCACCTGCTTGGAAAGCCTATGCTCCTAGTCCTCAGTGAGGTGCTTCTGCTGAGCCGCCTCCTCGGTCAGATCCAATTTGAACTGAGCTGTTTTGCCAACTCTTTCTCGTGGTGGCTGCTTAGCTCCAGCAACTGCTTCCTGTTGGGGCCTTAAGGAGCCCAGGTGGGCAGGCAAGGAGTGGCTGGGAGGGGAGGGGCGAGTAGAGCCCGTCGAGGTGCCCCTTGATTTGAGTGACATTGAGTTGGCCACACCTGCCCAATCACATGAACACCTAGCCACGCCCACCCATCTGGTCATTAGATATATTGTATTAGTGGTCCGCGGGATTTAAAATTATGAATTTAGTGGTCCCTGGGGTCCGAAAGGTTGGTGACCCCTGATCTAGTCCAGCCCCCTGCTCAAGCATGAATAGAATAGAATAGAATAGAATAGAATAGAATAGAATAGAATAGAATAGAATAGAATAGAATTTTATTGGCCAAGTGTGATTGGACACACAAGGAATTTGTCTTGGTGCATATGCTCTCAGTGTACATAAAAGAAAAGATACCTTCATCAAGGTACAACATTTACAACACAATTGATGGTCAATATATCAATATAAATCATAAGGATTGCCAGCAACAAAGTTACAGTCATACAGTCATAAGTGGAAAGAGATTGGTGATGGGAACTATGAAATGATTAATAGTAGTGCAGATTCAGTAAATAGTCTGACAGTGTTGAGGGAATTATTTGTTTAGCAGAGTGATGGCCTTCGGGAAAAAACTGTTCTTGTGTCTAGTTGTTCTGGTGTGCAGTGCTCTATAGCGTCATTTTGAAGGAGTTGAAGGAGTTGAAACAGTTTATGTCCAGGATGCGAGGGATCCTCTACACACACACACACACACACACACACACACACACACACACACACACACACACGAGAGAGAGGATCTCCTACTTGGGCAGGGGGCTGGACTAGAAGACCTCCAAGGTCTCTTCGTACATATAAAGCTCTCCAGACGGAGTGATCCCCCAAAAGGGCTATTCTAAGACTTTTCAGGGTGAAAAAAAATATATATGAGAATCGACTTCAACCTCAGCAACTTTAAAGGTATCTGGACTTCAACTCTCAAGATTACCACCCGGGGAATTCTGGGAGTTGAAGCCCACCCAATTTCAAAAGTTGTCATGTTTGGAAAAGCGACTTGAAGGGCATCTCAATATTTGTGTCTGTAGCAACTCTTGCAAAAATCTGGATATCCCACTGCAAGTTTTTTTGTTTTTTTTTAAAGCAACACTTCTGGCATTTAAAAAGATTTTAGAGTGCCCTAGAGCAGGGGTCCGCAACCTTGGCAACTTTAAGCCTGGTGGACTTCAACTCCCAGAATTCCCCAGCCAGCTTTGCTGGCTGGGGGATTCTGGGAGTTGAAGTCCTCCAGGCTTAAAGTTGCCAAGGTTGGAGACCCCTGCCCTAGAGGAGCCATAAAAGTGCAAAATAATAATGCATACAATAAATTCCCGATTCCTCGAACGAGCAGGATCCCCCCAAAAAACAAGGCAAATCAATTTTTTTCTATCTGCTAGGGGATTTTGGATTCTTTTTCTCTCTCCCCCTCTGGCTGTTCAAAATAGTTCACTCCCTCACGTTGCCACCAATCACGGTGGGCGAGTCCAATTCACAAAAAGGGGGGGGGCGGAATCTGTAGAAGCCAGCCAAACCTTGGGATCGCGCGCGCGAGCAGTCCACCCCTTCCTCGAGCCAGCCCTAATCCTGACCGAGGTACGTGACGTCACTTCCGTTCTTGACGCCGCGGCCCGCCTTAGGGGTTCGGAACTTACCCGGAGAGAGGTTAAGGCTCGGAGATAGACCGGAAGTTCTGGTTACCCTTGGCAACAAGACATCCGGGCCTTTCCTCCTCGGAGTGGAGCGATTACTTCCGGTCTGGTTGGTCACCTAGGCAACGGGCCCACTAGGTGGAGGCTTGTAGGAGCCGAGGCGCCATGGCGGAGGTGACAGCTCGGCCGGTGAGCGGGATTCTCCGTTCTCGCCTGTTGCGCCTCTTTCCCCTTCTGGGGGCCGAGGGAGGGCCCTGGAGGGACGGGACCCTTTTGCCGGGGGATTCCGTGGCCTAATTGCGCTTCGTGCTTCCTCCCACCGTCTTCCTGGGCTGCCTCACTCACCAGGCCCTGCCCTCTCCTGCCGGGGTCGGGGTGGTTTTGGGTCGGTGGGAACCCAGCTAACTATGGTTTCTTAGTTACAGACCATGGCTTAGCGATTTGCGACAAGTCAGCCCATTGTGGCTTGTCCAGCAGACGGTGGCTAGGCAGATTAGAGTTTATATGGGGTGCAAAACCTGGGGGGGCAGTTTATGGGGTCCCAGGCTTGGCAGATTAGGGTTTATATGGAGTACAAGACCTGGGGGGGCAGTTTATGGGGGTCCCAGGCTTGGCAGATTAGGGTTTATATGAGGTGCAAGACATGGGAGGGCAGTTTATGGGGGTCCCAGGCTTGGCAGATTAGGGTTTATATGGGTGCAAGACCTGGGGGGGGGCATTTTATGGGATCCCAAGATTGGCAGATTAGGGTTTATTTATTTATTTTATTTATTTATTCGAAAGACCTGGGGGTCATTTTATGGGGTCCCTTGATTCCTGTGAGGGTCTGCCTCCCTTCTCTTTTTCCTTCTCATCCTTTTGCAACACCTGCAAAGACATGCTTCATCTTTGCTTAGTCTCCCTGCCAAGCACCTATGTCTTTTAAAAAGTAGCCTTTCCATCTTTTATTTATTTTATTCCATTTGTGCACTACCCAATTCCCAATAATCCTGACCTCTGGGCAACTTGGAACCCTCTATTTAAGCCTACTTTCTATTTTGGTGGCAGTACAGCTATTAAAGGTACAGCTATTATTATTGACGTGAAGAGATTGGCATACTTGAGAGCCAGGACTGGCCCAGAAACCAAGGAAACTTGTAATTTGTTACATAAAATATTGCCAACATTAGCTGTCTTGAGTTCTCCATACAAAAAGGTGGGGTGAAAATATAATGATGATTGCACAATGGTTTGGTTGCTAAAACCGTAACCAGCTGGAAGCTCTCCACCTGGACAAATTCCCTCCCTTGAAGACCTTTCTATCTAAAAGTTGATCCAAGTAGTTCTCAATTTACAACAGTTCATTTAGTGACTGTTCAGAGTTACAACATCACTGAAAAAAGTGACTTATGGCCATTTTTCACACTTAACAACAGTTGCAGCATCCCCATGGACACGTGATCAAAATCCAGATGCTTGGCAGCTGAGTCATATTCAGGACAGTTGGCTGTCAGTTGGCAGGACGGTTCGCATGCCAGGGGCACGTGATCACTTCTTGCAATCTGACAAAGTCAACAGGGAGGCCAGCGTGTTACTAACTGAACAACTGCAGCGGTTTGCTTAACAACAGTGACAAAGAAGGTCATAAAATGGGGCATAGCTGACTTAACACGTCTCATTTAGCAACATAAATTTTCAGTTCCATTGCGGTTGTAAGTCAAGGATTGTCTGTACAGTTAACATAATGGAGCAAAGAGAAGTTGAGCCAAGTATCTGGGGGTGAAGTGGGAGATCTGTGGTTATTTTACTTATATTGTACATTGTTAGGTTAAGTTATGAAATGTAGTAACTGTGAAAAGTGCCTTCATAACAAAGGTGGACTTTGGGGCAGATACCTGAAAAGAAGCAGGAACCTTAGCATCCTCTAAAAATTCTTTTGAGGTTTCCTGAAACCCACAGGCCATCTGATTTTGGTAACTCACTGATGAACTATGGTAGCTTAGATTGGAATGCTATATTGGTTTTCCACAACTGAGATCTTTTGCTAGTTTGGCCGAACAATTTTTTTTAAAAAAATGAGCCACAGCCTAAGCTTGTGTGTGTGTGTGTAAAAATAAAAAGATGGAAAGAGGACAAAATAAGCATTCACACTTTGATGTTTTATCAAGCAGAATATACGTTCAAGTGCTGGTTTTTAAATTTCATTTAGAATAAATTTCATCTTTAGGCTTGATTTCATGTCGATCTGTGTGACCAGGTTTTTGCTGCAATGTTCTGACTTCTGGATTTTGACAGCTAATATATAGTAGTCTTTATTTGGTGGAGGACTGTTTGTTTATGATCAAACCCACATATATAAATTAGCGTCCTGTGATATCCTAAAAACCAAGCCTTCTATTTAGGGAAAGGCCAAGCTCTCCTCACTTTTTCTGGAAGGAACTCAATAAAAAGATACCATTTTTGCAGTGAAGTCTAGAGATTAAGAAGAAAAGATAAAATGAAAAAGACACAAAGTGGGGCATGAGAAGGAAAAGTTACCTCAGTTACCATTTCTGAGCTATTACATAAATTTCATTTTTCCCCACTATCTGATGTAATGGTTGCTGGATAATCGCCAAAAAAAAAATGATTTAAAAAAATCAGCTGGTTTCCTATTGTAATACCCAGAAGGGTGATGATAATCTTTTTTTGTTTCTCTGCGCTCAGTTCTGTACTGTAATTTTTTTAAAAAATCTCCCTTCGCTCCTTTCCCCATTGATGTTTCAAAAATTATAATACTGTAGTCCATTCTAGAGTTTCGGAAGTTTTACATTTTACTCTGCTGTGAATAAAAACCAGGCCTTAGTAAAGACAAGATCACACACACACACACAATTCATCTGTACCTTTGCAGATTTTAAACTATGCTCTCTGTTTGTGGCAACCTGGCTTAGGGAATTTGTTAAAATATTTTTTTCAGTATTTCTCTTCAAAAGACATAACTCATGGATGTGCCTTTTTTTTTCCCTTTTGATGGTCACAGTTGGAGAGAGTACTTAGAATCTCATTTCTTTATGAACACATTCCAGGATTTTTAATAGTTCTTTTAATAAAAGCTGCAGCACAGCATGCTGTCTTTGGCAAAAGAATTACAGTGTAGGAGCCAACTGATTATCTATTCTGCTTGACTATATTTGGTGCTACAATAGGAAAGTTTGATATTTTAATTGGAGTAAGATTTTTAGACTGAATTTTTCACTGGAGCACCATTCTCATCCAGCACAGTTAATTCTGCATCTCAAAGTATTATGGAAAAAGCTTCAAATTGGGTTTTAAAAAATCTCTCTGTTCATTTGTTCTGTATTACCTCAGAGTGCTGTTTAAGTCGGAAGTGCTTAAGAATAGAATAGAATAGAAATAGAAATAGAAATAGAATAGAATTTTTTATTGGCCAAGTGTGATGGACACACAAGGAATTTGTCTTTAGTGCATATGGTCTCAGTGTACATAAAAGAAAAGATACGTTTATCAAGAATCATAAGGTACAACAATGATATTCATAAGGTACAAATAAGCAATCAGGAAACAATATCAATATAAATCGTAAGGATGCAAGCAACAAACTTAAAGTCATTAACAAAGTTATAGTGAAAGGAGATGGGTGATGGGAACGATGAGAAGATTAATAGTAGTGCAGATTTAAAGGACTGCAGGACTAGAACTCAGTCTCCTGGTTTTATGCTGGCATCTTACCCACCACACCAAACTAGCCCTCTTAGAAAGTCTTAAAAGAAAGATGGAGTTGCTGCCAGCTAAAATCAGCCCGGAAAAAAAATCATGTCATAAGCAGCGAAACTGAACTGAAACAGCCCTTTTACAGGGTCATCGGCAAGAAATCCAAAAGAAAGCATCTTAAGAGAATCTCAGGCACCCAGAAAGTTTGTGTGAGAGGTGGTAAATAAGGCCGTTTCCTTTTCACATGCCACACGCAAGGCTGAATTTTTCTTTGAAAAGAATTCATCCACTCCCTCAACTGCCTACTTTAAGGCTACCTTCAGGTAATGTCGCACAGAAAACAGGATTTTGCTCTAAATCGGTCTTTGCAGATCAAACTGGAAACCACAAATACCTTTGGAATAGCTGAAGTTGCTTTGCGGTTGACAAGATGTAATTCCATGTATCTGGGTTTTTATTAGGTAAACATATATATATCACTTATCACATCACCTAGGTCAGGGGTCTGCAAACTTGTAAGACTTGTGGAGTTCAACTCCCAGAGTTCCTCAGCCAGCTTTGGAGGAACTCTGGGAGTAGAAGTCCACAAGTCTTAAAACAGCCAAGTTTGCAGACCCCTGACCTAGGTGATGGTGCCTGTATTGCTGGAGAAGGGCGTAGTGGGGCTGATTTATCGGAACTTCGGGGCTAAGGCTAAACCAATCAAATTGAAAAGGAAAACGTGACTTTCGTACTTGCTTTGTTCTCTTGAGTTAGTGATGTCGTTGCCTGTGATTAATGCCACCATTTCTTCCCGAAATGGCCATGTTTCAACTGAACGCTGAGCCTACAAAGGAAGACTCTGCTCACAAAAAGATTAGCGACTTTTTTTATGCTTTGCTTTGAACCTAATCAGCAGATCTGTCCCTTCTTAACCCTAGTGTATCTTCAGCCTTCGGAGGAGAACGGAGCTGGGTTTAAAAAAAGCAATATATGCTTGCTAAAAAGAAAGGCAACTCAGCACCTTAAGCTGTTCTTTAAAAAGATATGTGCCTGCTTTCCCAGTTTCCAAAAGGGCAGCTGAATTAGGTTGTTGCGGTAAAAACACGGAAGTATCTGAAGGCACCTTAATGTCTCGTGATTATATTGCGCCACGATATATCCAAGATGTTATTCTGAGTGATCGGAAGGGGAAGAATTTTAACTAATGAAATCAGAGGGAATGAAATGCAGGAAATACCGGCTGTGGCAATTACCTTATTAATACTTAGGTAATTATCACTCCCTGTGTTCCCTGGATTTCATTTATCTGATCTCATTTGCATTCCCCTCGATGAGTGTTATATAGATACCTAGAATGACACTTTATATATTGAATTACTTAGTTGGCGGTTGATTTAACTCCGTGATGGCGGGGCCTATGGCAGACGTGCCAGAGGTGGCACACAAAACACTCTCTGCTGGCACATGCGCCAACGAAACAGAAGCTCGCGAAAGAAAAAGATCTTACCTCTTGCCGCGCTGCCGGTGTTGGGATGCTCCGCCTCCCACTGGCCAACTGGTCTTCAGGTCTCTGCTGCGCATGCGCACACCTGCACATGCACCATGGGTGAAATGTAAAATTTGTTACTACCAGTTCTGTGGGTGTGGCTTGGTGGGCGGGTTAATGTGACTGGGTGGGCGTGGCCAATTTTTTTTTCTTTTAAAAGCATTTTTTTCTACCGAAGGCTCTGACGATCAGGCAACTCAGCTGGGATTGTCAGAGCTTTTTAAAAGCATTTTTTTTACAACCTCTTTGGCTGAAGAGGTTGTAGAAAAAAATGCTTTTAAAAGGCTCTGACGATCCCAGCTGAGCCGCGCGATCATCAGAGGCTTTTTTTTTTACTTTTAAAAGCATTTTCTCTGCCAAAGAAAAAATGCTTTTAAAAGTAAAAAACAAACAAACTGATGATTGCGCGGCTCCGGCTGGGCATGGGGGAAGGCAGGGGTTTTTGCTACCGGTTCTCGGAACCACCCACCGCCATTGCTACCAGATCGGGCAATCCGGTCCAAACTGGGAGCATGACGTGTACCTTTCAGTTTGGGCATGAGCGCACGCAGTTTGGGCACTCAGTGTCTAAAAGGTTCTCCATCACTGATTTAGCTGCTCTACATTTATGAATTTCATAAGGAATGTTGTTGTGTGTGTATTTGTGAATGTATGGAAATTTATGTGCTGGAGACAAATTCCTTGTGTGTCCAATCACATTTGGCCAATAAAGAATTCTGTTCTGTTCTGTTTGGTTCTATTCTATATGCATACACACAAACACAGACAGACAGACAGACACTAAAGAAAGTATGACTTCTGCTCTCCACAATGGGGGGAAAAAACTTTTCTGGATTTTTTTTTCATGCCTTTGCTGTTGGTAGCCACCAGGCAAGGAAGGACAATATTTCACATTTGAAAATTCTGCAGCTCATAATCTTCAGATTTAATAACCAAGGGAAGATAGCAAGTGGAAGGGAAGGAAATTAATTTGTTCATTATTAGAATAGAACAGAACAGAATAGAAATAGAAATAGAAATAGAATAGAATAGAACAGAGGGAAGGGAAGGAGAATAGAATAGAATAGAATAGAATAGAATAGAATAGAATAGAATAGAATAGAATAGAATAGAATAGAATAGAATAGAATAGAATAGATTTTTTTATTGGCCAAGTGTGATTGGACTCACAAGGAATTTGTCTTGGTGCATAGGTTCTCAGTGTATTATATTGCTAATGATAGCTAATCAGCTAATACCCAGCTGATTATCAGCAATTTTGTTATTAATACAGCACATTTCGGTATGTTCTCTTACAGCACTTCTAGCATCCATTCTACAGAAAGGCCAAGCTGTAGAAAAGGGCACCTACAATTACTGAGCTTGTGGGTTTGTTTATCTTCCCTCTAAGAAAATAGTTTTGTTTGGAAGGGGACTTATTTTGGAAAAGGAAACATAAAGTGATAAGATGGCAAAGTTGGATACAATTTGTAGCATAATTCAGTTACTGTAGTTCAAAGGGTTTCCATCTCCCAGTAACAAAATTCAAATATGTGGAAGATTTAGAAGAGGCAAGATAAAATACATATATTTTATATATAGAATGCCGTTTGTGTTTGGAATTCGCAGGAGCAAAAGAGTGGCTTCGAGTTAAATAACTTTTAAAAGGCACTAGAATTTAAGTATATTAGCTAAATCGGACCTTTGTGTCCAGAGCCACTACTACAGTACATTTTGAATTCTTAGTTCTAACAAAAAAATAGGCATGAGAATGGGCTATTGGCTATTCTCCTCTTGGTTATTTCCTATATTGGTGTGTATTTTCTGATCTAAAACTTGGAACTCATGGAGGGTAAATAAGGTGATTTCTTTATTTCTTTATTTTTTTTTTTTTTGCATTTATATCCCGCCCTTCTCCGAAGACTCAGGGCGGCTTACACTATGTCAAGCAATAGTCTTCATCCATTTGTATACTATATACAAAGTCAACTTATTGCCCCCCAACAATCTGGGTCCTCATTTTACCTACCTTATAAAGGATGGAAGGCTGAGTCAACCTTGGGCCTGGTGGGACTTGAACCTGCAATATTGCAAGCAGTTGCTGTTAATAATAGGCTTTAATAAAAACTTTGAAGTTTTTAATTCTGACATTTGTTACTTTTTTTAATATTATTTCAGATTGCATCCTTACCAGCAGCAACAGAACTTCCGAGAGCCAGGTCAGGAAGAGGTTTGTTCTGATTTTATATCTCTATAGTTATTTTAGCCATTTTCAAACAACTGTCTCCAATGCATTCTGTGCAGAAAACACTCCAGTTTAATAAGCTTCGATTAATAGCCCCAAAATGGTTATTTAGGGGACAAACTGATTCTAGTTTGTCAGTATGCAATATACAGTACATATGCAAACTACAGTATATGTGGTACCTTGCTCAATAGTAGTAACTGTGAGAGGGATCTTGGAGTTCTAGTGGACAACCATTTAGATATGAGCCAGCCATATGCAGCAGCTGCCAAAAAAGCCAACACAGTCCCAGGCTGCATAAACAGAGGGATAGAATCAAGATCACATGAAGTGTTAATACCACTTTATAAGGCCTTGGTAAGGCGACACTTGGAATACTGCATCCAGTTTTGGTCGCCACGATGTAAAAAAGATGTTGAGACTCTAGAAAGAGTGCAGGGGTGCAACAAAGAGGATTAGGGGACTGGAAGTTAAAACATGAAGAACGGTTGCAGGAATTGATATGTCTAGTTTAATGAAAAGAAGGACTAGGGGAGACATGATGGCAGTCTTCCAATATCTCAGAGACTGACACAAAGAAGAGGAGTCAAGCTATTCTCCAAAGCACCTGAGGGCAGGACAAGAACCAATGGGAGGAAACTAATCAAGGAGAGAAACAACTTAGAACTAAGAAATTTCCTGACAGTTAGAACAATTAATAAGTGGAACAACTTGTCTCCAGAAGTTGTGAATGCTCCAACACCGGAAGTTTTTAAGAAGATGTTGGATAACCATTTGTCTGAAATGGTGTAGGATTTCCTGCCTAAGCAGGGGGTTGGACTAGAACGGGGGTCTCCAAGCTGGCTGAGGAATTCTGGGAGTTGAAGTCTGCAGGCTTAAAGTTCCCAAGATTGGAGACCCCTGGACTAGAAGACCTCCAAGGTCCCTTCCAATTCTGTTATTCTATTCTCTTCTAGTTATTCGCTGATATTAAACTACAGTTGCCTCAGCTACCATAGAATGGCCAGCTGTGCTTTCCTTAAACAAGAATGCTCATATCATTTCCTAGAAAAGACCTGGGTGGTTGAAGGTGATGGTGGCACCCTCTTCAATTGTCCTCCTAGTTTTCAGGTCTTTAGATGACCTAGATACCAACACCAAAGAGCTAGGGAGTTGGTCATTTAATCTCAGAATACCCAGCCATATGATCCTGAACTATTTGTGCTTTGATTAATCTTAATAAGTGGTATTATTGCCAATATAAGGGACGCAGTGGCTAAGACGCTGAGCTTGCCGATGGAAAGGTCAGCAGCTCGGCCGTTCGAATCCCTAGTGCTGCCATGTAATGGGGTGAGCTTCCGTCACTTGTCCCAGCTTCTGCCAACCTAGCAGTTCGAAAGCACGTAAAAAATGCAAGTAGAAAAAATAGGGACCACCTTTGGTGGGAAGGTAACAGCGTTCCGTGCGCCTTTGGCGTTGAGTCATGCCAGCCACATGACCACAGAGACGTCTTCGGACAGCGCTGGCTCTTCCGCTTTGAAACGGAGATGAGCACTGCCCCCTAGAGTCAGGAACGACTAGCACATATGTGCGAAGGAAACCTTTACCTATTGCCAGTATAGTTTTGTAGCCATTTATCTACTGTATTTATCTAAGTCCATAACTCCTTTAAAGATCTTGCATTACTTACAACGGTGATAGAATAGAATAGAATAGAATAGAATAGAATAGAATAGAATAGAATAGAATAGAATAGAATAGAATAGAATTTTTATTGGCCAAGTGTGATTGGACACACAAGGAATTTGTCTTGGTGCATATGCTCTCAGTGTACATAAAAGAAAAGATACGTTCATCAAGGTACAACATTTACAACACAATTGATGGTCAATATATCAATATAAATCAGGATTGCCAGCAACAAAGTTACAGTCATACAGTCATAAGTGGAAAGAGATTGGTGATGGGAACTATGAGAAGATTAATAGTAGTGCAGATTTAGTAAATAGTTTGACAATGTTGAGGGAATTTGTTTAGCAGAGTGATGGCCTTTGGGAAAAAACTGTTCTTGTGTCTAGTTGTTCTGGTGTGCAGTGCTCTATAGCGTCGTTTTGAGGGTAGGAGTTGAAACAGTTTATGTCCAGGATGCGAGGGGTCTGTAAATATTTTCACGGCCCTCTTCTTGATTCGTGCAGTATACAGGTCCTCAGTGGAAGGCAGGTTGGTAGCAATTATTTTTTCTGCAGTTCTAATTATCCTCTGAAGTCTGTGTTTTTCTTGTTGGGTTGCAGAACCGAACCAGACAGTTATAGAGGTGCAAATGACAGACTCAATAATTCCTCTGTAGAACTGAATCAGCAGCTCCTTGGGCAGTTTGAGCTTACTGAGTTGGCGCAGAAAGAACATTCTTTGTTGTCCTTTTTTAATGATGTTTTTGATGTTAGCTGTCCATTTTAGATCTTGCGATATGATAGAACCTAGAAATTTGAAGGTTTCTACTGTTGATACTGTGTTGTCTAGTATTGTGAGAGGTGGAAGTATGGAAGGGTTTCTCCTAAAGTCTACCACCATTTCTACGGTTTTGAATGTGTTCAGTTCCAGATTGTTTTGGTTGCACCACAAGGCTAGTCGTTCGACCTCTCGTCTATATGCGGATCATAACATCACGTATAACATCACATATAACCTCTCGTCTATATGTGATGTTACCTAATTGCCCTTTCAGTATTTTAAAGATTAATTTTTTTTAAACGAAGAATTTAATAAGTAACCTGATGAGATGAGTTTATGCAATAGGGCCTATTTTATCCCTTCATAATGTATGGTCTCACATCGGAAGAGGTGGCAGTCTCGGTTTTATTTCGACGCTCAATAGCCTGCTTTGTGCACTGTTTCCAAACGGGCGAAGGAGAACAGAGAAAAGCTCTTTTTCTGGAATTTATGAGTAATGCAAAGGCAGTTTGAGTATTAAGAATGAATTTCCTCCCTTTGAAATAATTCAAACCAGATGTTGTGGGGGGGGAGAGGGTGGGATCCTGCTGTTATAACGTTTTGCAGCTTAGCAGCAGCAGCAAGAGCAAATAGCTGCGGCTGAACTAGTTTATTGGAAACCGTAATTGTTGGAAGTAAGCTTGGGAAATGTACTAATCCACTCTGTCTTCTGGGCTTTTGTGGCCTAGAATTTAACTGGAACCAAGTTCTGGAAAGCTTTGGACCACTCGGAGTCTATTTTTCCTTGTGTTAAGCCATCCCGTACTTCGACTGCCATAGTCAGCCAGTTTCCAACAGAATAGAATAGAATAGAATAGAATAGAATAGAATAGAATTAGAATTAGAATTAGAATTAGAATTAGAATTAGAATTAGAATTAGAATTAGAATAGAACAGAACAGAACAGAACAGAACAGAACAGAACAACAGAGTTGGAAGGGACCTTGGAGGTCTTCTAGTCCAACCCCCTGCTTAGGCAGAAAACCCTATACCACTTCAGACAAATGGTTGTCCAATCTCTTCTTAAAAACTTCCAGTGTTGGAGCATCCACAACTACTGGAGGCAAGTTGTTCCACTGATTAATTGTTCTCACTGTCAGGAAATTTCTCCTTAGTTCTAAGATGCTTCTCTCCTTGATTAGTTTCCACCCATTGCTTCTTGTTCTACCCTCAGGTGCTTTGGAGAATATTTTAACTCCTTCTTCTTTGTGTCAGTCTCTGAGATATTGGGACACTGCTATCATGTCTCCCCTAGTCCTTCTTTTCATTAAACTAACCATGCCCAGTTCCTGCAATTGTTCTTTGTATGTTTTAGTCTCCAGTCTCCTAATCATCTTCGTTGCTCTTCTCTGCACTCTTTCTAGAGTCTTTTTTATATCGTGGCAACCAAGGCAATGGAGGAAGCTGGATTTGCTTAATGACTCCTGGATTCGCTTAACGACCACCTGATTCGCTTAACTTCAGTGATTCTCTTAACAATTGTGGGGACAAAAAAGATCATAGAATCAGGTGCAACTCACTTAAGGACTGTCTTGGCACAGCAAGGGAAATTCTGGTCCCACCTGCGGTTGTACGTCAAGGACTATCCGTAATGGCATCATTTACTTTATGAGGGCAGTAAATATATAGAGAAAAGAAAAATATAGTACAGGTAGTCCTCGACTTACGATCATAATTGAGCCCAAAACTTCTGTTTTTAAGTGAGACATTTGTGAAGTGAGTTTTGCCCCATTTTACGACCTTTCGTGCCTTGGTTGTTAAGCGAATCCCTGCATTTCGTAAGTTAGTAATCCGGTTGATCAGTGAATTTGGCTCCCCCCACTGACTTGCCTTGTCAGAAGGTCGCAAAAGGAGATCACACGATCCCGGGACACTGCCACCATCATAAATATGAACCAGTTGCCAAACACCTGCATTCTGCATTGTGACCACGTGATCATGGGGAGGCTGCAAAGGTTGTAACTGTGAAAAACGGTCCTCGGTCCCTCTTTTTTTCAGCGCTGTTGTCACTTTGAACAGTCCCTAAACGAACTGTCATAAGTCGAGCAGTACCTGCATCTGTAACTTGACACACACAACAGTTTTTGCCATGGCGGCTCAATTGCCTTTTTTTTCTTGGCTGCCTCTGGTTAAAAAGCGTTCCTTATTTTCCTAGCTGGATATTTTGCAGGGGAGAGAAAAGATGAATGTAACCGAGCAGTCAGAGAACGCAGGTTAACGCAATTAGACGGTGACTTTATCCATAAAAGTCTGTGAACGGTTGCAGAGCCAACGAAAGAATCACCCGGGAGGGTCCTGGGTTTTTCAGGCAGATTCATCACAGGCTCTTTTAACTGTACACAGAAGCAGAAGACCAAATGGCATTGCTGGTTTGAATTTGCGGAACAGCCGAGTGGAGTAAATCTTTTCTGATGGAATAAAGGTTGAGGTAGATTGAATTTCCCGCTGGGTGAACGCAGAGAGCCCGTTGATAAAATTATTCACGAGAATGCCTTTTTCTTTCGCTGCGTTTTTATTTTTATTATTTTTTTTGGGGGGGGGGTGTCATACGTTTCCAGAGCTGCATTTCGTAGCATCTCAAACATCCAACGTGTAGCAGCAGCAGCACCCCGAGAGATCCGAAGCGTGCCAGCTACGACTTCAAAAGGGCCAACGGTGAGAGGGGATTTTAACTGCTGCCGCTTTCGTCTGCGAGATTGTAGCACAACGAAAAAGTTTCCCCCGTTTTAAAAAGACCCTCCGGGCCTTTAGAAGCATTGAAGGGTAGAGCTTGCCTGTTTTATAACTCTATTCCAGTGGAAAGATTAAGACAGTGGCAGATTTCCGTGGAAAACAAAATACTGAATGCTTCATGGGCCGGATTGTATACTTGGAGGTTTATGTTGCCACACAAGCCTTACGAAAGCTGATTAACTTTGGGAGACTTTGTAAGAATAACCGTTGTGTAAGATAAGTGCCGCCGTTTATATGGGTTTTTTTTTAAACCCTTCTATTTTTTCAACGCCGTTCAAGAGACCAAGTTTTTAAATTTGCTTTAATATTACCGGAACACTCAGACCTAAAGAAGAAGGAAATAAATGTATAATCCTATGTGAAAATCCTGTCCTTTTTTTCCCCCCCCGATCTGTTTTGAAACTGTTTAAATGATTTGTACGCTCCCGTGTTCTGCCAGAGTAAAATGGCTTTAGATATCGCCCTAAGCCACCATCGCTTTTACGGGCTTAATGGATTGTGTGAACTGAGCCCCTGTCAGATGGGAAGTGATTCATCTGGCAAATGGGGTAGCTCAAACGGTAAGGCCTCTGCACTGTTCGGGTTCAGCCAATGGTCGGTGTTTCTAAATAATTTCGATACTTGCAGATACTGCTGTTGGTATAACTGCACGTGGTCAGTCCTCAGCTTACGACAGACACAACTGGGACCAGAATTTGCGTTGCTAAGCAAGGCAGCTAGGAAGTGAATCGCACCTGCTTTGTTTTGCCACAGCTGCCCAGCAAATCACCGCAGTCGTTAATTGAATTGTGGGCTCGTTAAGCGAACGCAGCTTCCCCCAAACTGGCTGGAATGATCCCCCGGGACACTGCAGCCATCACAAATTCATTTTGATCAAATAATTACGGGGATGCCGTAAGCGTTGTAAGTGCGAGGACCGGCCATAAATAACAACCGTTTTTCAGTGCCGTTGTAAATTCCAACAGTGGCTAAATGAATGGATGTAGGTCGAGAACTACCAGTAATATCAGGAGATAAATTATTTCTAATAACAGAAGTCTCCATGTTGTACCCTGCCTTTAGGACCTCTGGACAGAAAAAAGAGACTTTGCCGTACTGTTTGTTTTCCACTAAGGGGAGCTGCAGAGTCAGAAAATATCTTTCTTTTCTTTGTTTGCTTAAATGGTCTCTCCCTCTCTCTCCCTCCCTCTCTCTCTCTCTCTCTCTCTCTCTCTCTCCCCCTCCCTCCCTTCCTCCCTCCCTCTCTTTTTTGCCATTTCAATCACACTTTTTGCCTTTCTGGTATACGGGGACTGTTAATACAGGATAGCGAGATAAATTACAGCTTTGTTGCAAGCATCAGAATTTTTTATGACGGGTTTTATTAAACCCAGTTGACTGTAAATAACTGTAAGCCATACAGGTTTATTGTTTGATTTAGAGTTGATTCCTGTGGCTGTTTGGAAAAGAAAAGAAAAAAAAAGAGAGAGTAAGCAAAGAGAACATTAAGCACTGAGACAATAGCAGTGGTTTGGGAATACGGAGATTTCAAAGCTACCTGCTCCGCGTGCTTAGGGGAAGAAATAGGCCTCTCACCTTCCGATACTGTTATCTGGATTGTGTACAGTGTGATGCAGCTAAGACCCGTCTGGTTAGGGAATTGATTACGCGTCTCTGATTAACCTCGGCCGCAGGTAAATGGAACCACATATAAATCAGCTTTGCCAACTGGAACTTTGCAGAAATTTTGGACGGCAATGCCAATCCCCGATCTCTGCCACTTTTAAAGCAGCCAGATATAATATTGATTCCCCCCCCCCCATTTTCTCTTCTTTTTAAAAGAAGTATAATTTTAACAGAATAACAGAACTGGAAGGGACCTTTTGGGGGGGGTGTCTTCTAATCCTACCCCCTGCTCAAGCAGGAGACGCTATATCATTTCACACAAATGGTTGTCCAATCTCTTCTTAAAACTCTCCAGTCTTGGATCGTCCACAACTTCTGGAAGCAAGTCGTTCTGCTGATTCATTGTTCTCACTGTCAGGAAATTCCTCCTTAGTTCTAAGTTGCTTCTCTCCTTGATTAGTTCCCATCCATTGTTTCTTGTCCTGCCTTCAGGTGCTTTGAAGAATAGCTTCACTCCCTCCTCTTTGTGGCAGCCCCCGAGATATTGGAACACTGCTATCATGTCACCTCTAGTCCTTCTTTTCAATAAACTAGACAGCACCAATTCCTGCAGCCGTTCTTCATGTGGTTTAGCCTCCAATCCCTTAATTGTCTTCGTTGTTCTGCTCTGCACACTTCCTAGAGTCTCCACATCTTTTTTACAACATGGTGACCAAAACGGAATGCAATATTCCAGCAATTTTAAAATGATGGTCTGCAAAGAAAATGGAGAAGGACAAATTTACACGTTTTAATTCTCCCATGTTCCTTGCTGAGGGGAATCAAAGGCACCTGGCTGTCAGCGTAAGACCAATTCACACAAGTGTCGGGTTGTTGAATGTGTGCCAGGACTTTTCCTTTGCACCTCTGTTGCTGTCATCTCTCTCCTTGTTCCTGCAGTTCTCTTGGCTTCTTTGAAAGGTGAAGCAAGAATCCCCCTGACTTAGAAAATTCAAATACAGGCACAAAATGGAAACGTTCATTTTATTTTTTATTTCCTTACATTTTTAGCGCAACAAAGCAAAGCTAAAAGGAGAGAAGCAACAACAGTTGGCTTTCTCTGAAACCAGGAAAGCAAACATTCCACATTTGGAGCGGCTAAGGCTTGAGGGTTGCCAAGATTTTGTGCTTTAGAGAGATTTATTGATGCATTTGTTGGACCGTCTAGGGAGAAGGATACAGCAGTGAAGGATATTTTTACAAATTTGTTTCACTGGAACCATTGGATGATCTGGCAAATTCAACTGGAGCCAACCTGAAGCAGAGTAAGAATAGTTGGAGGAACGTTTCTAGGTCACGTGCTCTGAGAGATAGTGACCATGCAGGCATATTTGCCTAGAAAATCCTAATAATTATAATGATTGAGATAGAAGCAGTAAGCTATGCGTAGGTGGAATGGGACAACTCGCCACGGCCAACTTGCCATGCGACACTTCAACACTTCAGATATTGGTTCGGGTCGGCAAGGAGGCGGTGGCAGTTCAGGCTGGCAAAGAGGCAGCGGCGGCAGGCCATTTGTGCCGGCAAAAAGGCAAAGGAAGGCTTACCAGGCAGGAAGGGAGCTGGGCCTCATGGGAGGCCGGGGCGGAGGCAGGCAAGTGGGCTGCGCCCCGCAGGCCATGTGGTCGAGGCAAGTGAGCGAGGGAGCCAGAGAGCAGCAGCAGCTATGCTGCAGCCAAGGCAGTTGAGGCGAGATAAGGAGTGGCTGGGACTCCTGAGAGGGGAAGGGTGGGGTGGGGCCAGCCAGTGGTGGGATTAGCCGACCTCCAAATTGCGCAAAAAGTTAATAACCGGTTCGCCTGAACTGGTGTGAACCGCCTGAATCCCTCCTCTGTTTTGAACGGTCACTTAAGAATCTGTTGTAAGTCGAGGACTACCTGTCCTTGAGTCAGAATACAGAATAATAGAGTTGGAAGGGACCTTGGAGGTCTTCTAGTCCAAGCAGGAGACCCTATACCAGTGTCGGCGAACCTATGGCACATGTGCTGGAAACGGCATGTGAAATCATCCCGCAAAGAATGCTGTGATCATACGTGGGAGTGGCGAAACCCGGAAGAGCAGCGTTCCGGCACACATGCGCAGGCCGGCACCTGACCTTCTGGGTTGACGTTGCGCACGATGGCCAGCTGTTCGTTGGGCGTGCTTCCATGGCAGTATCCGGGTGTTTGGGTGATGGACCACTGCTCTTCCGGGTATCGCCACTCGCACACGGGCGAAGGCCAGCGGGGCCGTGCATACCTCATGGGATGGTTTCGTGTGCTGGCACACGGGAACATCAAAGGTTCGCCATCACGGCCCTATACCATTCCAGACAAGTGGCTGTGTTCAATCTCTTCTTAAAAACATTCGGCGTTTTTAAGGGATGGGGAGAAGGAAGAGAAGGAGAGAGAGAGAGAGAGAGGAAAGCAGCCCACCCTCAAACTTTGTGTAATGAAAGAGAATAATAACAGAGTTGGAACGGGCCTTGGAGGTCTTCTAGTCCAACCCCTGACTGTGGCAGGAGATACCAATGCCATTTCAGACAAACGGTTGTCCAATCTCTTCTTGAAAACCTCCAATGTTGGCGCATCCACGATTTCTGGAGGGAAGCTGTTCCACTGATTCATTGTTCTCACTGTCGGGAAATTCCTCCTTAATTCCAGGTTGCTTCTCTCCTTGATTGGTTTCCACCCATTGCTTCTTGACTGGCCCTCAGGTTCTTTGGAGACTAGCCTGACTCCCTCTTCTTTGGGGCAGCCCCTTGTTCTCATTGAAAGGAACTTTCTCCTTAATTCCAGGCTGGATTTCTCTTGGATAAGGTTCCGCCTGTTATGTTATGTCTTGTCCTGCCCTCAGGTGCTTTGGGGAATAGCTCGACCCTCCTTCTCTTCTCCGCAAAGGTTTTTGCATTGCGAGCTGCCTGCTTCCAACACCTGCCCTAGACGTTCTTCCCCATCACCTCTGCATTTGCTGCCTCAGCAGCTCTTCCCACACACCCCCCAACCCTTGTTTTCTGCTGAGCTCCTTTATCATCATATCCACTTATAAACATTCCCCCCCCCCAACCAGCCTCCCTGTGAGTTGCTATGGTTACCTTGGCTCACCAACCTCTCGTCCTCTGCAGGGATGAGTTTGGCGCACTCCGGAGTCGTGTTGGTAGGATGTGAATGGCGGGTGTCTTCTTAAAAACTTCCAAGCCAACGTAGAGGTGGTTGGAAAAAAAAATTAAAAAGCCATATCGGATCTGGGTTAGTTGCTGGGGGCTCTCCCGCCTATTGATCGTATTGTGAGCCAGAGTTGCTGGAGAGCTTAACATTGATCCCCCCCCTCTCTCTCTCTCCCTCCCCCACTGCCGAAAAAACACCCCTTGGTAAGAGCAGAAGATTTGTCATGCTATCTCAGTCTCACTTCCCTTCTAGCGATAACCAGCCTGATGCTCTACAGAATTCAAAAGAGGAATAAAATTTGACTCCGGTTTGGAGCCAGCATGAAAGTGTCAGTGATTATCTCTAAAAGGCTCCATGGGTTTGTGGTGTTTTTTTGGTTGTTTTTTTTGAACAGGAATGAGCCACTATTTCCAAGCCGGCGGCTATAATCTTTAAAAACAGGACCAGAATAAGAACTACATTTGGGTTTAACCTGCATGTCGTTAAAAATAAGAGGATTTTGTAAACGGCAAAATCACACAATGACCGCCCAGGCGTGTAAGGTCGTTTCCCCATCTCTCCCAGGAAAATCAGCACGCCTCGGCTGGTTTTGGAAGGGCACTGGGGGTTGACAGATGGGAAACACCCCCCACCCCCCACTACCCAGCCTTAGACCTTGGCATATAAAGGATCATATAGTCCTGCAGATTTAGCTCGTCCGAGAACTCGGTTGGAATGGCCCAGTAAAGGGAATTTTTTGAGTGTGACATCGTTCAGTTTATGGAGCCTCTTTTCTGCCATTTAACCTGAAATATAGATGGATTCTATTTGTTGGCTTGGATAAAGGAGGTCGTTTGTGTGGAATGCAAGTAGTCCTCGAATTGCGACCACAACTGAGCCCAACGTTGGTGTTCCTAAGCGAGACATTCGTTAAGTGCGTTTTGTCCCATTTTATAACCTTTCTTGCCCCTGTTGTTAAGTGAATCATCGCAGTTGTGAAGTTAACAGCAGGGCCGTTAAGTGAATCTGGCTTCCCCATTGACTTTGCTTGTCAGAAGGGGGATCACATGACCCGGGGACACCGCAACCGTCATAAAGACGAGTCAGTGGCCAAGCATCCGAATTCTGATCAGGTAACCAAGGTGGAAGCTGCGGAGGTCGTACGTGTGAAAAACGGTCACAAGTTCCTTTTTTCAGTGCTGTTGTAACTTTGAACGGTCACTAAACGGACTGTCGTAAGGCCTGTATTGCCTTTGTTTTTGCCATGAGGTTGTTTTCGCTGAGATACGAATTGCTTTGAACAACAACTCAGAAAGGAGATTGGAAAGCGAGATCACCTGCTCAGGCGGGGGGTTGGACTAGATGACCTACAAGGTCCCTTCCAACTCTGTTAATCTGTATCTGTATCTAATCTGTATCTGATAGGAATAGTGGTTACAATGACTTTGTGACATCTTCAGCATCTCTGGGTCTCCTGCAGCAATCTTTCAAAAATCTTCTCCCCCTACATAGCCCGGCCTCTGTGTCCTACTGCTGCCTTCTGCCACGTTGGAGCAAGAAAATCAGATTTTGCTTCATGTCACCCTGGTTGGAAGCCCGAGTCAGTGGCTTATTTAAATCTCAACCTCGGCAGGTTTAAGATCTCCGGCTGGGAAATTCTGGGAGTCGAAATCCAGAGATCTTAAAAGTCGTTAAGCTTTGAGAAACCCGGCTCTAAAGATTTGTTCTGCCCTCCTCTTTCGCAGTGCCCGACCTGCCCATTCTGGAGAAGAGGAACTGGCTGATCCACCTGTACTACGTGCGCAAAGATTACGATGCATGTAAGGTAGGAACGAGTTTGGCGACGTGATTATAATCCCCTGGGCTTGGAGCCCTGCCTTAGGCACGGGCGGGAGGCTTTTGAGCCAGTCGCTCTTTCTCAGCTCTAGAAAGAAGGAAAGGGCCAACATATTACATATTGCAAAAAGGTTGCCAAGAAGATTGCAGGGACTTGCCAAGGCAGTCATCAGTTAAGACTGAGTGAAGTGCCAACCACAAAGGAACATGTCATACCTTGAACAACCATTCTCAGCAAGAGAAGAGGATGGCGTTTTTGTTCCCACGATGGCGTTCAATTCCGTTTTCCATGATTCTCCAAGCCAGGTTTGGCTTCCCTCCTTTCTGTATGCACAGTCCATTCTCCACCCACCTCTCCCAAGAATCCTAACTAGTGTGACTAGCTGTGGCTAGCGCTAACCGGGATTACCACCCAGTGTATGTTCTGAAGCTGATTGGGATAACACTAAATTCTGGGTAATGCCACACAGTGGGGGGGAAAATAAGTCTTCCCTAGCCAGCAGTTTATCAGAGAGATCTGGCATCAAGTTGCGAAGTGTTGTGTGGCAGTATGAAACCTGTCACGGAAGAGGGGAAGAAATATGTGACACATAAGTTGTGTTTCACCCGAATGGCCTTTTTCCTGACAAAGGACTGTTTTTTACTTACAACACTTGCATGCCAAAACAATTAGACATAAAGATCGGTTTTTCCTCTCTGGGCCATCACTCTGCTGAACACTTAATTCCCACAGCACTGTCTCATTTCTCATCTTTTCTCGTCTTCTCATCTTTCCCACTCTCCCATTGGTTTCTTGTGATTTATCAAGTTGTTTGTAACTTATGATTAATGATTACAATTACGATTTATGGCCTATGACCTACAACTTGCTGTTTATATGTACACTGTGAGCTTATTCAATGGAGACAAAAGCCAATAAAGAATTCTGTTCTGTTTTGCTCTGCCCTGCCCTGCCTGTCCCGTCCTGTCCCACCCCACCCCCTCCCTTCCCTTCCCATCCTATTGAATCACTTGTTACTATTCATTTCACATCCTGTTGTGGTCTGCCGGCAGCCTGCGGAGCTGGCAGCAGAGTTGGACAGCGATGAGGCTGAGGAAGAGCGTGGGCCAGTCCTGGAGTCTGGGGAAGGCTTGGACGAGGGCTCTGCATCGGAGACAGAGATGGGGCCAGGGCCATCTGGGAGTTATGTGCTGACTCTGGAGCCTCCAGAGTCTGACATTAGCAAGGCAGAGGAACAGGGGGAGCCTGTTCCCAGAGTGCGCATGTGCAGAGCTGCCAGAAGACAAGAACAGTTAAGACAAAAGGGGCGACTCGGGAGTAAGGCTTGGAGATGATTGGCCCCTCCCATAAGACATAACGGAGGAGCAAAGGCACGTGAGCCTTTGCAGGAAGCAACTTCGTTCCTGCTGGTCGGTTTAAATTCTGAAGCTCTGTTCTGACTCTGTGCTCCGTGTGGCCTTGCAAAGTTAATTGCCAATTAGGTCTTTGGCAGCGTGTCAAGGGATATAAAGGTGGATGCTTATCAGCCTTATCCCGAAGGACTATGCAAGACTTCTGTCAGACTCTTTACTACTATTTGTGACTCATCTGTGAATGAACAGAATGAGAATGAACAGGCTGTGAATGAACAGAATTCACAGCCGTTGAAATAAAAAGAGGATTTTTGGGGACTAATTGTGTGCTTTTTACTGTCTCAGGAAGCCTAGGTCAGAACAGACACCCATTTTAGGTTTCAGTGCCAACCTTCTCCAAAGACTCACCACGATCTTTGAGTGGCTGTTGTAACTGTCAATGTTACATGGACAGTCAATGGACTGTCAATGACCTTCTGCTTCTTTGTTATGACCCAGGCCCAAGTAGGTAGTAGGAAACGCAAGTCAGGGTAAAAACAAACTTTATTCGAACAGCTGAGAATTGTTTCCTTCTCAGTGTAGTTCAACTAAACTAAAACAAATTCCTCCCAACACAATTCCTCAGTCCTATCACCAACCTTGGTCCAATTAGGCAAATTGCCAAAGGCCTTTCTTGGGAAAAGTTCAGAAGACTCCGATACAAAACAAATGCAACAAGACAAAGCTATCCACGTTGTTTTCCGGCAAAGAGCCCAAATGCCGTTGCTGGTCTTGTAAGCCTTATGGGAGGGGCCAATCATCTCTTGGCCCTATACCCGAGTCGTCCTCTTTGCTTGGGCTGCTCTTGCCTTCTGGCAGCTCTTCTCATGCGTGCATTAGGAACAGGCTCCTCCTGTTCCTCTGCCTCACTACTGTCAGCCTCTGGAGGCTCTGGAGTCCGCATCTCACTCCCCGATGGCTTTGGCCCCACCTCAGCCTCCGACGCAGAGCCCACGTCTGGGCCTTCCCCAGCCTCCAGGACTGTCCCACGCTCTTCCTCAGCCTCACCGCTGTCCGACTCAGTTGCCAGCTACGCAAGCTGCTGGCGGTCCACAACACTCTTCTCCAAAATAAAAAAAATTCTCACGATTGAATCTCTCTTCCTTTTGGCGTTCAGATTGCCATAAAAGAGCAACTGCAGGAAACCCAAGGAATGTGTGAATACGCCGTCTACGTTCAAGGTAAGCGAAAAGCCACTCCGTGATTAAACAAGCTTCAAGCTGCATTGATGTGTTTTGTAAGAACACGCAGCCCCCCTCTTTGGGGATCGTCAGAGTTTACAGTGCTTTAATAATCCAGCACCTCCTGTTTGAGAGAAAAACCTGAGAGCAGAATATTTGCACAGCCTCGCTGGTTGTTTGGTGAAGGGTAGACACGAAATGATTCAAAAATTAATTTACCTATAGCGACTTAAGAGAATCTGGATCACGTCTCCATGCAGCCTTGGGGCGATCGATACGTTACTCATCAGCTTATCTGCTGCAACTCCAGTGTGTTTTTAAAATTAAAAATAGTTCTGGGAAGGGGCAATTTTTGAATAGAAGTATAACCAAGAGAAGGATACCTGAGCTCCCTGTTCACTCCTGTATATATCTGAAACATTTTTAGGCTGCCGTTTAGGACAGACTTGTTCCGTTAAGCATTAGCAGAAACGAAAACGTTAATATTAAAATACGAACACGGGATCCTCCTGATTAACGCGCTGTGGCAATGTTACTTCCAGCTTTGATCTTTCGCTTGGAAGGAAAAATTCACGAATCTCTGGAGCTTTTCCAGACTTGTGCTATTCTCAGGCCTCGATGTGCAGACAACCTCAAGCAGGTGGCCCGCTCCCTGTAAGTGTAATTTTATTCCTCCTGTCTTAAGATGTCATACGGAGTGGGGACTCGTGAAGAGGGTGTCAATGGCATTGGCATCAGTATGTGCATAATCCCCAAGGGGGCTTTTTCAAGAGGCAACTGGACATCCCAAGAAGCTGCTTCAGGATTCATACCGTTCCCCACCATCATCCAGGGACGCGGTGGCTCAGGGGCTAGGACGTTGAGCTTGTCGATCGAAAGGTCGGCAGCTCAGCAGTTCAAATCCCTAGTACTGCCGTGTAACGGGGTGAGCTCCCGTTACTTGTCCCAGCTTCTGCCAACCTAGCCATTCGAAAGCACGTAAAAATGCAAGTAGAAAAAATAGGGACCACCTTTGGTGGGAAGGGAACAGCGTTCCATGCGCCTTTGGCGTTGAGCCATGCCGGCCACATGACCACGGAGACGTCTTCGGACAACGCTGGCTCTTCGGCTTTGAAACGGAGATGAGCACTGCCCCCTAGATTCAGGAACGACAAACACATATGTGCGAGGGGAACCTTTACCCTTTACCTTACCATCATCCAGTCAGAGCTGAAGAAGCTTTGTGGATGAGAAGCGAAATGTCTTCAAAGAAAAACCAGAAAGGCCGGTTGCCTCTTGAAAAGGCACCTTTGGGACAGCCATGCCCTGGAGGACTGAGAATCTCCATAGACATTCCCAGCTTGTATTTTCCTTGACTGCATGCTTCAGAACAGGGGTCTCCAACCTTGGCAACTTTAAGCCTGGAGGACTTCAACTCCCAGAATACCCCAGCCAGCTGGCTGGGATATTCTGGGAGTTGAAGTCCTCCAGGCTTAAAGTTGCCAAGGTTGGAGACCCCTGCTTCAGAACATAGCTGGATCAGCACAATGATTCAGGGCTCCATTGCCTGATGGGTCAAGGAAGCTCCCAAGCAGATCCAGAAGACAATCAATTATTATTCCCTTTCTCCAGAAAACCTGTCTGTTGGCATATGACCCTGAGCAATACATCCTTTTTTTTTAACTCGCCTCAGAGGAGATTACAGGTAGCCCTTGACTTACGACCCCCATCGAACCCAAAAAAACTTCCATCGCAAAGCGAAACAGATGTCAATTGAGCTTTGCCCCATTCTATGGCCTTTCCTGCCACGGTTATTGAGTGGATCACTGCCGTTGACAAGTTAGTCCCGCGGTTGTTAAGTGGATTTGGATCCCCCGTCGATTTTGTTTGTCAAGGAGGTCGCAGAAGGGGGATCGCGTGACCCAGCAGCACACTGCCGCCGTCATAAATATTGCCAAGCGCCTGAATTGACCACGGGGGATGCTGCAACGGTCGTAAGTGTGAAGCACTCCATTTATTTCCCGGACTGTTGTCGTTTTGAACCATCCCCAAATGAACCTTCGTAAGTCAAGGACTACCTGTACTGTCCCTTTTTGGTGGCAAAAGATTATAATTCTTCAGGCAGCGCTTGGCGGCTCTTTTATGTCTGAGAATAAAGTGGCTTCCTCAAAGCTCCCTTGATCCCATGACTGACGAACCCTTAATCTCCAGTAAACAAGCTGAGAAAAAAAACAAAAAACGAAAGAGCCGATGTGTTGCAGGTTTCTCCTGGGCAAGCACAAAGCAGCTATCGAAGTCTACAACGACGCAGCTCAACACAACGAGAAGGACTGGGTACGTGTGAAGCTCTTCTTCTTCTATTTCAAAAGAGGATTGTCGGGATTGGACAGGGACAAATCGCTTTTGATATATATCTTTCCCCCCCTTTTTTAAATGAGTAGCAGCCACTTCTTAAAAACGTGACTCAGGTGGAGAAACATCTAAGATGAAACCGGTGGACGGTTTGCAGGAGAAAATGCGGTTTCAGTACCCCAAAAGGTGTCTATTATACAGGTAGTCCTCGATTTACAGCCGTTTGTTTTTAGCGACCGTTCAAAGTTACGACGGCCCTAAAAAAAGGTGCCTGGGGACTGTTTTCCCCACCGCCATTGCAACAGCCCCACGGTCACCAGGTCAGAATTCAGACACTTGGCAACTGATTTATATTTACTAACAGTAACAGAGTCGGAAGGGTTCCTTGGAGGTCATCTAGTCCAGGAGTCTCCAACCTTGGTCCCTTTAAGACTTGTGGACTTGAACTCCCAGAGTTCATCAGCCAGCTTTGCTGGCTGAGGGACTCTGGGAGTTGAAGTCCACAAGTCTTAAAGGGACCAAGGTTGGAGACTCCTGCTTTGCTGGCTGAGGGACTCTGGGAGTTGAAGTCCACAAGTCTTAAAGGGACCAAGGTTGGAGACTCCTGCTTTGCTGGCTGAGGGACTCTGGGAGTTGAAGTCCACAAGTCTTAAAGGGACCAAGGTTGGAGACTCCTGCTTTGCTGGCTGAGGGACTCTGGGAGTTGAAGTCCACAAGTCTTAAAGGGACCAAGGTTGGAGACTCCTGCTTTGCTGGCTGAGGAACTCTGGGAGTTGAAGTCCACAAGTCTTAAAGGGACCGAGGTTGGAGACTCCAGCTTTGCTGGCTGAGGGACTCTGGGAGTTGAAGTCCACAAGTCTTAAAGGGACCAAGATTGGAGACTCCTGCTTTGCTGGCTGAGGAACTCTGGGAGTTGAAGTCCACAAGTCTTAAAGGGACCAAGGTTGGAGACTCCTGCTTTGCTGGCTGAGGGACTCTGGGAGTTGAAGTCCACAGGTCTTAAAGGGACCAGGGTTGGAGACTCCTGCTTTGCTGGCTGAGGGACTCTGGGAGTTGAAGTCCACAGGTCTTAAAGGGACCAAGGTTGGAGACTCCTGCTTTGCTGGCTGAGGGACTCTGGGAGTTGAAGTCCACAAGTCTTAAAGGGACCAAGGTTGGAGACTCCTGCTTTGCTGGCTGAGGGACTCTGGGAGTTGAAGTCCACAAGTCTTAAAGGGACCAAGGTTGGAGACTCCTGCTTTGCTGGCTGAGGGACTCTGGGAGTTGAAGTCCACAGGTCTTAAAGGGACCAGGGTTGGAGACTCCTGCTTTGCTGGCTGAGGGACTCTGGGAGTTGAAGTCCACAGGTCTTAAAGGGACCAAGGTTGGAGACTCCTGCTTTGCTGGCTGAGGGACTCTGGGAGCTGAAGTCCACAGGTCTTAAAGGGACCAAGGTTGGAGACCCCTGATCTAGTCCAACCCCCTGCTCACGCATTCGAACTGCCGAACTGCCCTTTTGCAAACTTCTAACAAGCAAAGTCAGGGAGGAAGCCAGATTAACAAACATGTTACCGCTGTAGTGATTCGCTTAACAAGCGTGGCAAGAAAGGTCATAAAAGTGTGTAAAAGTCATTTAACGAATGTCTCACTTAGCAAGAGAAATTGTGGTCTTAAGTTGACTTTGTATATAATATACAAAATGGATGAAGACTATTGCTTAACATAATGTAAGCCGCCCTGAGTCTTTCGGAGAAGGGCGGGATATAAATGCAAATTTAAAAAAAAAGTCGGGGACGATCTGTGTAAGTCCACAGCTTGGCTTCATATGGGAGGAACACCTGAGCAAGGACAGGCTGTTCTTCGGCAAAGATGAAGGCAGGATTTGGGCCCTATGAAGGGAAGTCTGAGATGGGACATCCAACCATCTCCAGATGGTCTCCAAACTAGAAGAAGCAGGGTTGTCTCTGGTTGACAGACCCAAGGCTCCCATCTCCCAATTATTCCCCATCTGGAAGAAATAATTTTCTAAGTGGATAGACCCCGTATCCTCTCAGCACTCATCCTTTCATCCTGATGGATATCAACTGGACTCAAATGTTGGCCAGTTGTGCGATTCATAGTGTTTCACAGAGCTGTGGTGGCTCAGTGGTTAGAAGGCAGTATTTCAGGTTAACTCTGCCGACGGCCAGCAGTTCGAATCTCACCAGGCTCGAGGTTGGCTCAGCCTTCCATCCTTCCGAGGTCAATAAAATGAGGACCCAGATTGTTGGGGGCAAAGATGCTGACTCTGTAAACCGCTTAGAGAGGGTTATAAAACCACTATGAAGTGGTATATAAGTCTAAATGTTATCGCTGTTTCAGCAGCAAACCCGACAGCTTGAAATAACATAGTTACGTGCTAAACAGATCCACCTTTTTTGTTGATATTGCTATCGAACCAACGTTTTATTTCCTGCATCCATACAGTACATTCAAACGTAACTGTCCAAATCAGTGTTTCTCAATCACAGCCACTTTTTAAGATGTGGGGACCCAGAATTGGCTGGGGCATTCTGGGAATTGAAATCCCCCCCCCTCTCAATCTTAAAGCATCTGAGGTTGAGAAACACTGGTCTAGATTTGCAAACCTGGCTGAGGAATTCTGGGAGTTGAAGTCCACAAGTCTTAAAGTTGCCAAGTTTGGACACCCCTGGACTAAACCTTTACTAAGTTGCCCTTTTCATTATATTTGTGTCTCGGTCATCCTTCCCAACCTCCTGTCCTTGAGCATTGAATTTCAACACCCGGCATTCTCATCTAGGATGTCTTTCAAGAGAGCAGCAGGTTGAGAAAAGCTTATCTTAATGTCTTTGTCATCGTTCCTGATCTTTCAGGAGATTTTCAAGGATGTGTGCTTGCTTGAATTTTGGGGTCGATTGCGAGCTTGACATCAGCGTTTTGCGATGCGCAACGAGAAATGGTTTCCGTTCACTTTATAAACCTCCCTTCTTTTTATGACTAGGAGATCTTCCATAACTTGGGAGTGTGCTACATGCAGCTGAAATATTTCAACAAGGTAAAAAATGGGCCGTTCAGCTCTTAAGTCCCAACTTTCCAGAAATCCTCCAAAATCCAAAGCTATTTAAAAAGCCAGAATCTTCATTTCATTACTTAATGCCTTTAAGCTGCCCTGTGAAAGAGAACCTCCAAGTTAGACTTACCGTATTTTTCGGAGTATAAGATGCACCTTAGTTTTTTGGGAGGAAAATAAGAAAAAAGCTGATTGGCAGGTGGATCGGCCTCCCGGAATACCCCCAATCAGCTGTTCCCAGAGGTGAATTTTGGCAACGGGTTCCTTGATTGTGAGCTCTGTGCCTTGCTTTTTTTTGCTTTTTTTTTTTTTGCTTTTTTTTTTCTGCCTCTGAAACTCTGTTTCAGAAAAAACTTTTTTCTGCCTCTGAAAGCCTCCAAAACAGAACTTCAGAAAAAAAACCTCTGAAGCTCTATTTGGGGGCTTTTTTTCTGAAGCTTCCTTTCTGATGCTTTTTCCAGCCTCTGAAACCTCCGTTTGAGAAGCAGGGCAGGGCTACATTCGGAGTATAAGAGCACCCAGATTTTCACCCTCTTTTTTTGGGGGGAAAGGTGCGTCTTATACTCCGAAAAATACAGTATGCCATCTTGAAGCTTCAGCTAGCCCTCTAAAGCAGGAGTCTCCAACCTTGGCAACTTTAAGCCTGGCAGACTTCAACTCCCAGAATTCCCCAGTCAGCAAAGGGGAATTGGCTGGCTGGGGAATTCTGGGAGTTGAAGTCCGCCAGGCTTAAAGTCGCCAAGGTTGGAGACCCCTGTTCTAAAGGGCCCAACTGGTTCCTGTCCCTTCCCAGTTCAGACATTTGGGTGTTAATGAGGCTCCCTGTTCCTTGTGCCGAGGTTGCCTCTTCCAGTGATGTTGCAGTCCCCCGAGTCAGAACCTGTTTGTTTTGTTCTAGTTGCTAAGACCAAGCCAAGATTTTATTAAGGGAGAATTCTTGGCTTGCTTCTCTCAAGCCATGGGGGGGGGGGAAACGGTCCATCCCTTCCCTCTGGGGTGATGTTTGCCTTTAAAAGGGAAGCTTGCTGGTGTATTTTGCTGTCAGGCTGAGGAGTTCCCTCTGTCCCTTTTACGCTAACTTACACCAGCCTATGAAATATAATGAAGTCTACAGAGTGCTGTGCTGTTTATACCTTTTAGTAAGAAATATGCTGTGTTACATAAAGTCATCTTTTTTAAAAAAAGAAAAGAAAACCGATAAGCCTGCCTTTCTTTCTTTCTCTCCCTCTCCCCCCCCCACTTTTTAAATGGGCCTGGGGGAGAAATCTCAGAAACCTGCAAGCTTTTCCTTCCATTCCACCAGCTGGGTCTGCGGGAGAAGGGAGCAAGGTTTTCCAACCGATGCCTCCCCAATGGAGGCACTTCATTGTCTCTGCGCACTTCATCAATCCTGAAGTTCACGCTGGCATCAGCACTTTTGGGCAGGATGACCTATAAAATCCCACTGGGATCTTTTGTCCCTTCCTCACCCTCACTGCAACTCTAGTCTCAGCTCAGAGCTCCCCCCTCCCTCCCCCCCCAACTCAGTTACCGGCATTTCAGTGGCCCCGGACATGGATGGGGAGAAGGACAAGAAGGAGAGAGAAGAAAGCAGCTTATCCTCCAACTTTTGTGAAATGAATTATTAGAATAATAACAGAATAACGGAGTTGGAAGGACTCTCGGAGGTCTTCCAGTCCAACCCCCAGCTCAGGCAGGAAACCCTACACCGCTTCTGACAAATGGTTGCCCAATCCCTTCTTAAAAACCTCCAGTATTGGAGCACACACACACACAACTTCTGGAGGCAAATCGTTCAGCTGATTAATTGTTCTCACTGTCGGGAGAACAATCAATTTCTCCTTAGTTCTAGGTTGCTTCTCTCCTTGATTCATTTGCTTCTTCTCCTGCCCTCGGTGCTTGGAATTGGTTGATCCCCTCTTCTTTGCGGCAGCCCCTGAGATATCGGAACATTGCAATCACGTCACCCCTAATTAAGTTTTACAGGAGGGCTGGGAGAATAAAGCACCAAAGGCTTGGAAGCCACCATGGAGGACAGTTAAGGCTCTTGCCTTGAGCAGAAAGCTGGACTAGAAGATTTAGTTGATGTATTTTGTTCCTCACCCCCCCCCACCCTCCCCAAGCAGTTGCTTGACATTGTTGGGGAGGGACAGACCTATTTCAGTTCAAGCCAGAATAAGAGCCACCACGTTCGGATCGGCTCAGAGTAACAGTGTTAAAACCCAGCCCATTCTCTCGCTTGCATTCAGGCCAAAGATCAGCTGAACAATGCCTTGCAGCTCAACCGACATGACCTGACATACATGACGCTGGGGAGAATCCACCTGATGGAGGGGGACCGAGACGCAGCCGTTGAGATCTATAAGAAAGCAGTGGAGTAAGATATTTTCTTCGTTTCTCCTCCTTTTTAGGGCGTGGAGGGAGACGTCCTTTTTTCATTATTTATTTATTTTATTGATTTATTTATTTTGTCACAACAGTATACATAAGCATAAGCATGAAAGTAACTATATAAGCATATATATATAAGTATAAGCATGAATTGAATACATAAAATGAATACAACTAAAGGGAACTTTAGGACAGGAACGGTAGGCACGCTTTTGATCTTATGTTCGCCCCTTACAGACCTCTTAGGAATGGGGTGAGACAGTTTTTGGTTGAAGCTTTGGGGATTTTGAGAAGAAACCACAGAGTCAGGTAGTGTGTTCCAAGCGTTAACAACTCTGTTACAAAAGTCATATTTTCTGCAATCAAGATTGAAGCGGTTAACATTAAGTTTAAATCTATTGTTTGCTCTTGTATTGTTGTGATTGAAGCTGAAGTAGTCTTTAACAGGAAGGACATTGCAATAGATGGTGGCATAAGGTGTTTTTTTATCCTGAATACACTCCTCCAACTGCCAGCCTAGAACCAGGGGTCTTGAAATTAAATGTGAAGCAAAAGGGATTTCCTGGAAGACAGGAAGGCACTTTGTTGTTGTTAGTTGCGAAGTCGTGTCCAACCGATTGTTACCCCATGGACAACGTTACTCCAGGCCTTCCTGTCCTCTACCATCCTCTGGAGTCCATTGAAGCTCATGCCAACTGCTTCAGTGACTCCATCCAGCCACCTCATTCTCTGTCATCCCCTTCTTCTTTTGCCCTCCATCGTTCCCAGCATTAGGCTCTTCTCCAGGGAGTCCTTCCTTCTCATTAGGTGGCCAAAGCATTTGAGTTTCATCTTCAGGATCTGGCCTTCTCAAGAGCAGTCAGGGTTGATCTCCTCTAGGACTGACCTGTTTGATCGCCTTGCAGTCCAAGGGACTCATAGGAGTCTTCTCCAGCACCAGAGTTCAAAGGCCTCCATTCTTTGGCGCTCAGCCTTCCTTATGGTCCAACTTTCACAGCCATCCATTGCAACTGGGAAGGCACTTTCCTTTCTTGAATCTGGGAAGGTTATGAAAACCGTCCTTTTTTCAATTTTGGACAACAGCCTCCTCCATCTGCCAGCCTAGAGCAAAACCCAGCACAATCTCTGGCACGCTCATGGGTTGGTCAGCCCCTAAACTTCTAATCCAAATCCAATTAAATTGACTTTAAACTGGAGGCAGGCCTATTTTGACTGGCTAATTATGGGTTGCCATTAAAAAGGGGCTGTATTTTTAATCACCGGCATACAAAACATGGATATTCCTCAAGTGCTCTGATATTTTGGGCCACCTTCCTTCCTTCCTTCCCCTGCAGAGGAATGAATGATTGTTTGGATTTAATGATGGCAACAGACACTTTTAAAACCCTGCAATCTGTATTTCTGTGTTTTGCAGATTCTCCCCTGAAAACACAGAGCTCCTTACAATCCTGGGCTTGCTTTACCTCGAGGTATGAAACTTTGGTAATTCATTCATTAGGTACTTATGCAGGTAGTCCTCGGTTTAAGACCATAATTGAGCCCAGAATTTCTGCTGTTAAGCCAGACGGTTGTTAAGTGAATTTTGACTCATTTTGCCATCTTTCTTTCCACGGTTGTTCAATGAATCACTGCCGTTGTTAAGTTAGTCACATACTCTACCTGACATCTAATTTGTAGACTGAAGACTCTTTCCTCTCAGACCCGAAATATAATGTGTAGGAACGCCTCTCTCCAAATGCAGTGACAGCAGAACGGGGGTCCTCAAACTTTTTAAACAGGGGGCCAATTCACGGTCCCTCTGGCTGGTGGGTGGCCAGACCTGCTGGGTGGCTGTGGCTAGATGGTCATGTAAATATGTGGGCGTGGCCAGTTTAGCAGTCCATTGAACAATACACACAAACTTTTAATTTCTTATGTTCCTGGGGGTGGAAAACAGGTTAGTGAAGGGATGTGGCTGCCTGTGGGGTGGGTGAGTGACTTGTGTGTGTGTATCTCCCTCCCTCCCTCCCTTCCTCCCTCCCCCCCTCTCTCTCTCTTTCGGCTGGGGAGGCCAAAAACGGGTTGCCTCCGTGCATCCCATTTTTGGCCTCCAGAAGGCAGGTGGGGTCCGACGGGTAGGTGGGGCAATGTGGGTGGGGCAGCCTCATGGTCCCGCGCAGGCCGGATTCATGGCTTTGGCGGGCTGTAGTTTGAGGACCCCTGCAGTAGAATAATCCACAGTAATAAATATGTCTTTGCACATTTTTTTTCTTTTCTTAGCTGGAGATTTATCAGAAAGCCTTTGAATACCTTGGAAACGCCCTCACCTTTGATCCCTGCAACTATAAGGTAAGTTGGAGAATCGGAAGACAGGCTTAAGTTATGAGCGTTTTTTGTACATTTTTAAAGTTAAAGTATAAAGTTAAAAGGGACGTGGTGGCTCAGTGGTTAAGACCCTGATCTTGTCGATCAAAAGGTCGGCAGTTCAGTGGTTTGAACCCCTAGTGCCACGTAACGGGGTGAGCTCCTGTGACTTGTCCCAGCTTCTGCCAACCTAGCAGTTCGAAAGCAGGTAAAAAATGCAAGTAGAAAAATAGGGACCACCTTTGGTGGGAAGGGAACAGCGTTCTGTGCACCTTTGGCATTGAGTCATGCCAGCCACATGACCACAGAGACGTCTTCAGACAGCGCTGGCTCTTCGGCTTTGAAACGGAGATGAGTACCGCCCCCTAGAGTTGGGAATGACTAGCACATATGTACGAAGGGAACCTTTACTTTAAAAGTTAATTGTTGAATACATTGAGGAATAAATAGTCTAAGGTGGAAGTAAAGGAGGCATGAAAATGCATGGCTGGCTTAACAAACGGCTTGATGCTAAGACGGAATTAAGATATAATATATCCCCTTGTTGGTTTAATGTAATTATGATGAAATGTACAAATGTGATGGTGTTTAGAGGTTAGAAAATGAATAACTGCACGTTATGCATAAATGACAAGTCAATTAATTTATCTTGCTAGGCTATTTACAAAAATTGGAAAACAGAAATATTAACATATCCAAATGAGGGTAAAAACGTTCAGAGTGATGGATGTTTTTTGAAATAAGCAAAAAATAAATGGCAGTGTGTGAAACGGGTTTCTGTCCCTTTTGTGACATGGAAATCAGAGCTGAGCATTTTAGCGATGCGAAAGTATGTCGGAGACAGCAAGAATGGGATAGTAAAAACGAAAGAGCCAGAACGAAAAGGTGGTAAATGCATATAATATATGTGGGTATATGCATAATTATCTTTTTATTTACCGTATTTTTCGGAGTATAAGACACACCTTAGTTTTTGGGGAGGAAAATAAGAAAAAAGCTGATTGGCAGGTGGATCGGCCCCCGGAATACCCCCAATCAACTGTTCCCAGAGGTTTTTGCAATGTCTCTACCTTTGGATGCATTCCTGAGCCTTAAGGCCACACCTCTCCATTTTGGCTTCTTGAAAATATGGTGCTTGTGCCATATTTGTTTATTTATTCTACTGCATCCAGTTTTGGTCACCAGACTCTAAAAAAGACGTTGAGACTCTGGAAAGACCACAGAGAAGAGCAACCTGGATGATGAGGGGACTGGAGGCTAAAACATATGATGAACGGTTGCAGGAACTGGGCCTGGCTAGTCTAGTGAAGACAAGGACCAGGGGAGACATGAATAGAATAGAATAGAATAGAATAGAATAGAATAGAATAGAATAGAATAGAATAGAATAGAATAGAATTTTTTATTGGCCAAGTGTGATTGGACACACAAGGAATTTGTCTTGGTGCATATGCTCTCAGCGTACGTAAAAGAAAAGATACCTTCATCAAGAATCATAAGGTACAACACTTAATGATAGTCATAGGGTACGAATAAGCAATCAGGAACCAATCAATATCAATATAAATCGTAAGGATACAAGCAACAAAGTTACAGTCATACAGTCATAACTGGAAGGAGATGGGTGATGGGAACGGTGAGAAGATTAATAGTAGTGCAGATTTAGGAAATAGCTTGATAGAACAGAACAAAATGGAATAGAATAAGACCTGATATAGAAATATAGAATATAGAATAGAAATAGACATGATAGCAGTCTTCCAATATTTGATGGGCTGCCACAGAGAGGAGGGGGTCAACCTATTTTCTAAAGCACCTGAAGGCCAGACAAGGAATAATGGATGGAAACTGATCAAGGAGAGATTCAACCTGGGAATAAGGAGGAATTTTCTTACTGAGAGCAATCAACCCATGGAACAGAATTGCCTTCATCACTGGAGTGTTTCAAGAAGAGACTAGAGTGCCATCTCTCAGAAACGGTGTAGGGTCTCCTGCTTGGGCGGGGGGCTGGACTAGATGATCTACAAAGTCCCTTCCAACTCTGTTAATCTGTAAAAGGTTTTCTTCGTTGGCCTACTTCATTTGGGCTTCTTGTCTTTCAAAGGCCATTTTGGCAGCTGGCAGTATGATGCAAACCCACGGGGATTTCGACATGGCTCTCAGCAAGTACCGGATTGTGGCTTGTACTGTTCCTGAGAGCCCCCTGCTCTGGAACAACATCGGGATGTGCTTTTTTGGCAAAAAGAAATACGTGGCGGTGAGTGTGTTGCCTTCCTGTTTCTTGTTCCCCCCTGTATGTTTCAGTAGGAGGAAGAACAGAAATTCCCTCCCTCAGTTTCCCATTGACTCTTTCTCTTCCTCTATAGCAGGGAGGTGTATATAAGTAGTCCTTGACTTACGGCCACAATTGGGACCAGAATTTCCATTGCAAAACCAGGCAGATATTAAAGGAACCGTGCTCGATTTTACAACTTTTTTTTTTGCCATAGCAATAACAAAGCCTTTAGACTTATATACCGCTTCACAGTGCTTTACAGATGGAAGGCTGAGTCAGCCTTGAGCCGGTCAGGATCAAACTGCTGGCAGTGGACAGAGTTAGCCTGGAATGCTGCATTTGACCACAGGAAGGGAAGGGAAGGGAAGGGAAGGAAGGAAGGAAGGAAGGAAGGAAGGAAGGAAGGAAGGAAGGAAGGAAAATAAGTAGCAATAGCACTTAGACTTAATACCGCTTCACAGCCCTCTCTAAGAGGTTTACAGAGTCAGCATATTGCCCCCAACAATTTGGGTCCTCATTTTGCCGACATCAGAAGGACGGAAGGCTGAGTCAACCTTGAGGATCGAACTGCTGATACTGGGCAGAATTAGCCTGCAATACTGCACTCTAACCACTGCGCCAGCATGTCATGATTGTTAAGTGAACCACCGCAGTTGTTCAGTGAATCCAGCTTCCTCCATTGACTCTGCTTGCCAAAAGCTGGCTGGGGAGGTTGCTGAAGTGGCGACCACATGACCCCAGGACGCTGCAACCCTCATCAATACACGCCAGTTGCCAAACGGCCCGAACGTTGTCGATGCTGTGAAAATCGTTCAGTGTGAAGGACAGCCTTAAGTCACTTTCTCCAATGCTGTTGTAACTTCGAACAGTGGCTCCACGAATGGTCGTAAGTCAAGGACTACCTGTCTGTGTTTCTCACATTGCTGTGCTCCTTGGTTGTGAGAAAATTGGGTGCCCTTTCTTCACCGTTTTTTTACTTTGTCTGTTTCCTGGTGCATTGCTTTCCTTTCAAGACCTCTGGCTAGGGGGGGAAGGGGGGCTGCACACACACACACACACACACACACACACACACACACACACACACAGAGGAAGAAGGGAGGAGGATGTATCTTGTTCGCCCCGACATTTGGAGAAAATAAGAAACAGCAAGGAAGGCACCCCTGCTGCTTCTCCATTTCCCCGTTGTGCGTTCTGCCTCTGGCATCTTCTCTCTGGAGCCTCCTGATTTGAAGGTTTTGTGAATACTCGATCAGGCACCAGAATCTCTCAGTCACTGAACCCCCAACCTTGTTCTTGAGGGTTGTTGTTTTTTTGAGGGGGGGGTGCACACACACACTGTTTGATATGCAAACTGTTCCGAGTGAGCGAGGGTCCGTGTTGAAAGGGGATTTATTTCCCCCGCTGAGCAATTGACAGCTTTTCTTTCTTTCCTTTTTTAAAAAAATCTGAACTATTTAGCTACCTTGCCACATTCGACACTTCATTGGCTCTTCTCTAGCAAAAAATTACCGAAGTATGGCCTCTTGTATCACACGTGACCTTCGGAGGTCGGCTGTGCCACCCATCTCAGATCCACTTTGCCCTGTTGCTGGGGTTGGGAAGCACCTTCGAGCTAGGGAAGAGGAAGAGGAAGGAAAATTGTCTTTGCCCGCTCCCTTCTCCAGTCAGCGCAAGACAAAAAGACATGTATTTCTGCACTGGCACTCATTTACCTATCTATGCCAGGGGTCTCCAACCGTGGTCCCTTTAAGACTTGTGGACTTCAACTCCCAGAGACCCCTGCTTTAGAAGTAACTCAAGGCGGCAAACTTACATAATACCTCTTCCTGGTCCAATTTTCCACCACATAGCAACATTGTGCAGTGGATTGGGCTAAGAGAAAGTGATTGGCTCAAAGTTATCCAGCTAGTTTTCCTGGCTATGGCAGGACTAGAACTCACTGTCTCCTGGTGATTGGCCCAAAGTCACCCAGCCGGCTTTCAGGCTTAAGGTGGGACTAGAACTCACTCTCTCCTGGTGATTGGCCAGCCGGCTTTTATGGCTAAAGTGGGGGACTAGAACTCACTGTCTCCTGGTTTCTAGGCCAGCACCTTAACCACTACACCAAACTGTCTCTCAGTGGATGGATCAGTCAGAGCAGATTGAATTACATCTCATTATGTTCACCTTACCCAGGATTTGCAGGTGAAAAATAGAATTTCTTTTGGAGAAGGACAGTGTTGTTTTGTAGAGGCAGCCAAGGCCCAGAAGGTGACCTTGGGGCATCCCAGTGACCAAACAATGTTCTTCCACAGGCCATCAGCTGCCTGAAACGGGCAAACTACCTGGCACCCTTTGATTGGAAGACCCTGTACAATCTTGGATTGGTCCACCTGACAATGCACCAGTATGCTTCAGCCTTCCACTTCATCAGCGCAGCTGTCCACCTCCAGCCAAAGTTGGCAGAACTTTATATGTTGTTAGCAGGTATCGATGCTGCCCTTGCTCTCCATGCTTCCTTATTTAAAATTCTTGATTCCTGCCTCTGGAAACAGCTGCTTTGCTATGATAGCTAGTAGTCATTGATATTATATCTCAGACATCAGGTTTTTATTAATGATCTTCTTAAAAACAATTATACTAAGATAATTTCACCATAAGAGTGAGGACGACGTTCATTCTTTAAATCGGAAACGTCATTGGTTCAAGGGTGAAATATAATTCAGTTTTTCTCCATATTAGGAAGCTAATAAAACCCTTCCGTTTCCCCCCCCCCTTTTCTTTCCTTATTTTAGTTGCCCTGACAAATCTTGAAGATCTTGAAAACGCGAGGCTAGCCTATCAGAAAGCTTCATCATTGGACACGTATGTCTTCTCTACTTCCTTAATTTTAGAGAGGGCTTTCGCTGAACTCAAAGAAAAGCTATGCTGATAAGAGCAGGGGTGTTCAGCCATGGCAACTTTTAAGAGCTGTGGACTTCAACTCCCAGAATAGCAGTCTTCCAATATTTGAGGGGCTGACACAAAAGAAGAGGGGGTCAATGCAGGGGTGAAATGCTCCCGGTTTCAACTGGATCGCCTGATCCGGTAGTGATGAAGGCACGTGGTTCAGAGAACCGGTAGCAAAAATCTACTTGAGCAGCGGGTTGGACTAGAAGACCTCAAGGGTCGCTTCAAACTCTGTTATTCTCTCTCTTCCTATCCTTATTCTGATCCACTGCCTTGAACATGATCACAGAAATCAAGCCTCTGTAATCCTTTCTGTGTGAAAAAATTTGGTGACTACAATGCAGTTGGTCACATTTACCTACTTCCTCCATTAACTGGCCAGATAAATCGATGTTTGTTACTTCAAGGTTAAGACTGTGTTTCTTCTGGCTTACAGGGGCAACCCACTCATCAGCCTGAATTACGCAATCCTGCTGTACAATCAAGGTGATAAGGAGGAGGCTGTTGCTCAGTACTACGAGATGCAAAGAAAGGTCCATGCATTAAAAGAGAGCACCCTGGATTTTGACCCCGAGGTATGTTGATTGTAAACTACTAAAGGGAGCTTCCACAGCAGGGGAGCAGAGTGGTTGACCTAAACCAGAGGTGTTCTGTTACAGACGATACCTCTGTTATTGAAAGTGGGCATCTTAAACCTGTACCTTATTCAAGTTAAGAGGATTCCATGTGTATCCCTCTCAAATATTAAAACGGCGTCTGGCAATCGCTGACAAATCGAGACCTTTTTCTGAACGGATATATAAGCATCTCTCACAGTTCTCTTATTTCCTTCAGCAAAGGAAAAAATTGGCACAGGGCTCAGGTAAAATCTGCCACAGGAGATTTGACCAGGCATTCAGTTTTTCTTCTTCTTTTCCTCTTGCGTGGTCAGATGGTGGACATAGCCCAGAGACTGGGCACTTCCTTACAGCTTGGAGACGTTGCAATCTGGGCTAAACCTGGTAAAGACTCAAAACCGAAGCCACGAGGGGCTGCACCCAGTGCGCAGCCATTGGGTTCCAATCAAGCTCTGGGGCAGGCAATGTCTTCTGCAGCTGGCTACGCAAAGACCATGGGTCAAGGTAGGTCTCCTGGCCCTCGTTGGCTTAAGCAGAATCCGTTCTGCCTTCTCGATTCTTCTCAAGGACTCTGAGAACTGGGAGCTACTCAGTAAAGCTTGTTTTTAGTGGCCCCCGACATATCTTGGTAATGGTTGGTTGGTTTACCCCAGGGGTCTGCAAACTAGGCAACTTTAAGACATGGGCACTTCTGGGGAATTCTGGGAGTTGAAGTCTACAGGTCTTAAAGTTGCCAAGTTTGGAGACCCCTGGTTTAGCCACATCTTTGTATCTAGTGTTTCCCCTGATTAAAAGCAGTGGTGAAATCCAATTTTTTTTTACTACCTGTTCTGTGGGCGTGGCTTGGTGGGCGTGGCTTGCCTTGGCAAGGCAGGGGAAGGATACTGCAAAATCTCCATTCCCACCCAACTCTGGGGCCAGAGGTGGTATTTGCTGGTTCTCCAAACTACTCAAGATTTCCGCTACCGGTTCTCCAGAACTTGTCAGAACCTGCTGGATTTCACCCAATTAAAAGGAAAGGTAGCCATAACTAGAGCTAGGTAGAGCATCATATCTTGATTCCATAGCCGTCTCTTCTCCTTCATATCAGATATTTCCTTATCTATTTTGATTGGGAGCTGCCCAGAGTTGATTGAAAGATGGGTGGCTATACAAATATTTTAAATATTTAAATTGGGGCCACCAACATAACACAACAGGGGTCAAAAATCATTAAGCAGCAGAGCTCATCTGACCCAAATAAAGAGAAGGATAAGAGGGGAAACCCTCCGATGAAATCTCGACTCAGTTTCGCAGAAAAGAAGCCGCATAAGATTTCCCTTTTGTCTCGTTAATGGCAGGGAAGCAGAGAGAGAAAGAGAGAATATGAACAGGAAGAAGTAGAAAGGAAGCCTACAACACGTGTCTCTTCAAGGTGGTGGCCCCGGAGTGGGGGAAGGAGAAGCAGTTGAGTGATTTAAGAACCAAATTCAGAGTTGTAAAATTGTACATACGAGAATTTTTTAATTAAAGAAGGAAACAAAGTAAAAAAGGATGGCAGGGAAGAATGGGAAGGTGGAAAATTCTTGACGGACTAATAAGCCCTAATTGAGTCGTTTAGTGCATCCACCTCTCCGAGGATGATGGGCGATTAAGAAATACAAAATATAAATCAATCTTAAAGGGACATTCAAACGTCTCAGACCTCTGTGGATGTTTAGGTTCTTTACCATGTTTCAATTCCTTTGGTAACGAGAAAGCATAACAGATCCATAAAATAAACTTAAGTGGTAGTAGAGATCAATAATGAAGTACAGAAATGTTAACCTTCCAGCATCATAAAAGAAGCGATAATATCAATATTCATTTCACCGCTTTTTAACCGGAACAGAAGAATATCGGTATCACTGCTTTGTGCTCTCTCTCCTTCTCCAGTTATTGGAAGCTCCACTCATCTGACAAAGGCTCCTTCCTTACCTTTGGAGCCTAAACCCAATGAACCTCCTCCTCCTGAGGAACTCTCATCTAGTGTAAAACCACAGGAGCAAATTCAACCCATTGAACAAGCCGAGGAATCTTGAAGAGACGGCCAGCTTGGAACTGCTTGTAGAGTGGCCTAGTCAACCTATTGGATGCACGGGGACAAGGTGCATTTAAGAATCCTACAAACTTTGCACCAAACCAAAGAGTGCAGGAGTCCTCTCGCTCACAATTAGTTGAGCAGATACTTGGAAGTAGTGTTGTTTCCTTAACATTCCACACATAGGCTAATGAAAGATGCCACAAAGGTAGGGACAAGGGTTTGGGTAGCTTTCCCTGGAAACCACTGGACCTTCATAACAGGAAGAGAAGTGAGTTTAAGTTTTTACTAAGAGATGTCTCTAGATGTTGAGAGTATAAGCCCTTTCTAATCTAATATTTTTCTAGTGATGCCGAGTTACTTTTTGGTAGCATATCGAGCCGAAACGAGCCTTGGTGGCGCAGTGGTTAGAATGCAGTATTGCAGGGTAATTCTGCTGACTGCCATCAGTTTGATCCTGACCGGCTCAAGGTTGATTCGGCCTTCCATCCTTTCCGAGGTCGGTAAAATGAGGACCCAGATTGTTGGGGGCACTAGGCTTAGAGAGGGCTGTAAAAACACTGTGAAGCGGTATATAAGTCTACCTGCTATTGCTACTGCGACTTCTGGACTCGTCACCCAGCTGTTCTATTGTATAGGCATTTCTTTGTATATCCCTCAAACAAATTAACTGGGTAGAATCCAGCTGCTTTTGTATGACTTCCGTTTCCTGCCACTTTTGAACCCCTGGAAGCATCTAAGAGGAGATTTCATCTTCCTCCACCAATCAAGATGGTGGAATTTACTACTCGATGACATAGTAGAGAAGTACATACGTGCTCGCTTCGGCAGCACATATACTAAAATTGAGAAGTACTTGTATTGGATGGGTTAAGGATTCTTTTGTATAAATAAAAATGCGATGAATTAACTAAAATCCCTTCTATATATTGCTTTCCCCATGTTCTTGAACTCCCCTTCCGTTGTGAATTTAGTATGGTCATTCGGCTGGTGCACAACCAGAAGCTGCCGGGGGGGGGGGTATGTGTGTATGAGAAACATGACAACAAGGGTGATACTGTAATTTCCACCCTTTTCGCACACACATCTTGTTGCATGGAGACACAAAGGGGCAGAGCTCTCGCAGTGTGACAGCACAATGTGTTTGGTCATTTTGATAAAAGCATCAAATCCTTTGGATGTCTCCGTCCACACCTCTCTCGGACAATTATAAAACGGCTGGAAAACTCAATAGCAAAATAGAAATTACCCTTGGGAAATACATACATATGAACCAGCTGCTGGCACCCCTAAAATTAGTTACAACTGCTGAAGCAACCAAGAGATTTTACAGGTTACCTTGAGCAAAGCTTTTCCTGGAAAATCTGGGATATCTGTTTAAAGGGGAAAGCAGAGACGAGACTCTCTCAGGTATATTAAAATCTTGATTTGAAGAAGGAAAATGTATCTGGTTGCACTAAAGCAGGGATGTCCAACCTTGGCCACTTTTAAGACTTGTGGACTTCAACTCCCAGAATTCCCCAGGCTGAGGAATTCTGGGAGTTGAAGTCCACAAGTCTTAAAAGCAACCCAAATGGCCAAGGTTCGACATCTCTGCAATAAAGCATAAACCGAAACACATGCCCCATTGCCCAAATAGGTAGGTTTTGACTTACAACCGGTCACTTTGTGATCATTTGAAGCTATGACGGCCCTCCCTAGCAATAGCTACGACCCAGTTCTGAATTTCCATCAGCCAGCACCCCCATCATTCCCAACTGCTTTCACACGACATAACATATAACATAACATAACATCAGAGTTGGAAGGGACCTTGGAGGCCTTCTAGTCCAACCCCCTGCCCAGGCAGGAAACCCTACACCATCTCAGTCAGATGGTTATCCAACATTTTCTTAAAAATTTCCAGTGTTGGAGCATTCACAACTTCTGCAGGCAAGTCGTTCCACTGATTAATTGTTCTAACTGTCAGGAAATTTCTCCTTAGTTCTAAGTTGCTTCTTTCCTTGATCAGTTTCCACCCATTGCTTCTTGTTCTACCCTCAGGTGCTCTGGAGAACAGCCCAACTCCCACTTCTCTGTGGCAGCCCCTGAGATATTGGAACACTGCTATCATGTCTCCCCTAGTCCTTCTTTTTGTTAAACTAGACATACCCAGTTCCTGCAACCGTTCTTCATATGTTTTATCCTCCAGTCCCCTAAACTGCTTAGAGAGGGCTATAAAGCACTGTAAAGCGGTATATAAGTCTAAGTACTATTGTTACTGCACTTCTCTGTTTTGGCGAGAAGCAGCATCTCGTTCCCTTAGCTTTTTTGGGGTATCTGTGAAGTATATTTAAAAAAAACAACAACAACCAAGAGAGGCCACTTTTGTACATTAAATGCAAAACAACATTTATTGAAAACACCATTGCACAGCATCGTAAGATTTTCTTTTTTACACCCATATATATATATATATATATTCGAGACCTCGTACTTGATTTAAAAAATACTTATTTCATAGGAACTGTGCAGGCAGAATACTTTGGCAAGAAAAGCTATTCAAGACACCTCTTCAGAGAAGGCTCCTACAAATGGTCCACTCAATCCCTGCTATTATTTATTGGCAAGCAAGAAAGAAAAAGGCAATTTTCGTTTCACAGTTGAGTTTTGCAACTGCATGTTTCACAACTGCCTGGCACCAAGAAAAACCGATGCCTATGGTTTACCCCAGGGCTGTCCCAACCTTGCCAACTTTAAGACCTTCGCTCCCAGAATTCCCCATGCTGGCTGGGGAATCCTGGGAGTTGAAGTCCACTGGACTTTTAAAAGTTGCCAAGGTTGAAAATCCCTGTTCTAGGGCAGAGGTGGGAATCACCCAGTTCAGACTGGTACCTATTGAATCTATGCAGTTTAAAGCACATTTGGACCTCCAGCCAACACCTCCCTGAGAATTTGGATAACATGATTGCAATGAATTACTTTTGATTCGAATGAAAACGATCAGGCAAACACTACGGACAAAGGAATGATAGGAAGAAGCCTCCTGGGATTCAGAAAAGCTCACAAATTTGCAATTATAATTTCTTTTAGCCGTCATCTTGGGCCATCATCATCTTGTAGCTCAGTTCCCCCCTTCAAATATATTTGGGCAACTACAGAATTTCTACTTCAGGTGTCAGCTGGGGTTTTTTAACTCCATCCACACTTGAAGGAGGTCTCGTGAAGGAGGATAAAGGAAGTTGTGTAAATCTTCAGCTGGTATTGCTACTTTGCTTTTGTGCAGGGTTCGCCAGATTTGGTCATTTTTAAGACTTGAGGACTCGAACTCCCAGAATTCCCCTTTCCCCAGCTTTGCTGGCTGAGGGATTCTTGGAGTTGAAGTCCACAAGTCTTAAAGTTGACAAGGTTGTAAACTTGGCTATATTCCAAAGTAGAAGGAATGCAGTAAAACAGAAAGGCCACAGATAAGAAAACATGGGAATGGAACATTAAATCGGGCAATGGATCTCCCAATCCAGCCTGGATGACTCTAACTAGGATGAAATTGCTAAAAAAAAAAGAGAGGCTTGCTAGGTTTGTACAAGATGGAATTGAACCTGAAATCTACAAGGAACTAAGACAAGGAGCGGAAAGAACAACTATGGAGTGTTTGGTCCCACGTAGCCACCCACATAGTGGCCCCTGTGGAATTAAAGCAATGCATCAGCATAAGCCGTGCAGAATCTGTAGAACAGGGGTGTCAAAACGCAAGGCCCGGGGGCCGGAGCCGGCCCATGGGGTGCTTAATCTGGCCCACGGGGCTACCCTGGAAACAGCGAAGGACTGGCCCGCATTGCCTCTGCCAGTGAAAACGGAGCTCGGGTGGACTGTGCGCAGCCCTCCTGAGCTGTTTTCGGCTGCAACGGACTTCTGCAATCCTTTGCCAGCGAAGATGGGAGTTCAGGTAGACCGCACGCAGCCCTCCTGAGCTCTGTTTTTGGCTGCAACAGCCTCCTGCAACCTTCCGCCAGCAAAAAACAGAGCTTGGGGTGTGGGGAGCATTCAGGCCACCACAAAGACCCCTGGACATGAGTGATGCCCACCCACCCCAGCCTCCCCGAGTTCAAACACAACCCTGAATGAAATCGAGTTTGAACACCCTGCTGTAGAAAGAAGCTGCACATTTAACTGCCACCATTTCTCTCGTTAAAAAAGAGCAGGTGCAAAAAAAACAAAAAGAAAAGAAAAGAAAATGCATATTCAAGTCTTCTAATTTTTTTAGCTGCTAGCTCCTCATTGCCACCATTCTGGCGTTCCCTCTTCCAACCGGACTTCGAGCAGAAGCCCACCCAAAGGGGACCCATTTCCACTGGAGTTCTCGCATATTCAGTCAGGCAGAGAAAACAGCACCCTGGAAATGACAAGGAAGAAACATCCATCCGTCCGTCCGTCCCCGGCCACCGCAGTCCCGATGCGAGCCGTTATCGTTGCTTTCTGGTGAAAAGACAGGATCCAGTTTTCCAGAACAGGATCCAAAGAAGCGTTTCAAGTGCACATCTATTCCGTCTACGAAGGTGTCCGTTTCAAGGGAATGCAACATTTTGGGGATTTCAACCAGGGAGAGAGGGATGTTCCCCCACCTCCCCGCTTTGAAAACGAATCAATAAAACATTCCGACGGAGAAAAAAAATTTCAGGAGGTGCTATTTTTCTAACTGAACCTTGAGTCTGAATAAGTTTACAAAAGGGAAAAGTTAATGAACACAGCACGTCGCTTAATGAAGGTCACTCAGCAACCATTTGGAAGTTACGACGGGCCCCACAAAAGGTACTTACGACTCGGTTTATTGTTCCGATACCCTCCCCAGGAATGTGATTCTATTTTGGTCGCTTGGCAACCAGATTGTCGCATTCTGTGGATACGTAAACCATCATTTTTTTGGTGATTATTTTTTTTTTTTACGGTTTCGGACGTTTTCTTTTACTTCCTGGCAAACCCTCTCCGCCTCCGCCTTTGGATAAAACGGATTTGCTTAACCGCCACGAAAAGTTCACAAAATTGGGCGCAGCCACAGGGTAACCCGTTTTAACCACAACTTACGGTCATAATTCCAGACTCAATCCTGGTTGTAAGGCAAGGGCTGCTTCTGTACATTATTAAGGTCTGCCGGCATTAATCCCATTCTCTCACAATCAAAGATTTCAGTTCCGCCGTTAGTTATACGTTTTATCTCACCCTTCCTCTCTGGGACTTAAAACCCACTCCTCCTTCCTCTCGCCACCACAATATAAATGACAACCACTGAAGTCTAAACACTGCGGGGGGGAGTCTGCTAAGACAGTCTGTTATTAATAGCAGTTGCTTGCAATTACTGCAGGTTCAAGTCCCACCAGGCCCAAGGTTGACTCAGCCTTCCATCCTTTATAAGGTAGGTGAAATGAGGACCCAGATTGTTGGGGGCAATAAAAGTTGACTTTGTATATAATATACAAATGGATGAAGACTATTGCTTAACACAGTGTAAGCCGCCCTGAGTCTTTGGAGAAGGGCGGGATATAAATTCAAATAAATTTTTTTAAAAAAAGGGAATAACTTCTGATTATTTTGAAAGCAGCCCTAGGTCACTTTATGAGCCTAAGAGGAAAATCCTTCCCTTGCCTGTAAATGGGTTGTTACCCCTTTGGAAGTAGGAAAGTTAAAAGGGAAATACATTGATCTTCCAAGCAAGTATAGGAAGTTGGCTGATAGGATTCTGAAAAACATCCCTATATCCCACCTAAAATAATCAGGCACCACAAACAACCTCACTTTAGAAATTATAGCAAATTAAATGGACTTAATAAAAAAATAATAACTGAGCGCTTTGCTTTCGCGCTTCGGCCAAAAAGGGCTGATGGTTGCGTTACAAACATTCCTATGGCAAACAGTCCAAGTTCTGGATACCATTTATTCTCTCTCCCCTCCCCCCCTTTGGTTCCTGATCCAATCTTGACTTCCCAGTCTGTACCTGCTTGGTCCGACATTTTGGAGTGATCTCTCTTATTCAGCGGTTAGTGAGAATGGATTTCTGAATACAGGAGTCCTTCGGCAGAAATGGCGTCCCCGAGGCCCACAGTCCGCAGGGGGCTTTTACACACCAGCACAGGGGTGTAGTGGAAAGAGACGCCGTTCCGGTGCCACACCGATATGGGCTCCTTTGGGTTTAAGGAGATTCTGGAGGCCCCGTCCGTCTTGGAAGTGGCAAACTCCAGTGGTGCCTTCAGGAAGACTTTGTTGGCGTCGATGGTCTGGGTGGCACAAGCTTGGGTCCCCGCCACCCTGGCTCCGGCAGCCACGGCCGCCACCTGGTTGGCCCAATAGCCATCCACGGTAACCAGGAGGTGGTAGGCCAAAGTATGGAAGTGGATCCGGGTGAGATCCGAAGCCTTGGCTGAAGTCCTCCCGTGTTCTTTCAAGATCCAGAAAAGGATGTCGCTGACAGTAGCCACATCCGGGACGCCGTTCCAGGAGGTTAAGGAGGAGTGAGGTCCCGAGGCTGCCTGGGTGAGGAACAGCAGCTCCTGTTCGTTCAGACCGATGGAGTTCACGAGAAGGAAGATCTGCTAACAGACAGAGCAAGTGATAGGTTGGCAGTTGGAGGAGTCCAACTTCTAAAGATTAAAGCAGGGGTATCCAACCTTGAGACTTTCAGCTTCCAGAATTCATGCATTGCTGGCCGGGGAATTCTGGGAGTTGAAGCCCACAAAAGTCTGAGATGTGGCCACCCCTGGATTAAGACATAAAATATACTGGAAATTAACACCACAGCTTTGGATCAAGCATGTCGTGTCCCACTCCTCCGCTGACGGCCGGGTCAGGGAAATCCGAATCAGGCTTGCCTCTGCAGCTCTGCCCAAAGTCCTAGCAAAGTCCTCAGAGCAGGCAGGAGACCAGAAAGTGACTTCAGCAAGATAAGTTCGACTTTGCCTGATTCAGAGACTGCCAGAAAGCAGATCCTTTATATAGGCCATGGGGTGTGGCTCCATGACTCAGCACTCATTAAGGCCTGCCTCCTTCCTTCTGTTGCCTCCGCCTATCCAGTCTTCTGATGCGAGGGTCACTCCAATCAGCAGCTGTTGGAAATAAACTTTCCTCAGGCTCACATGTTGTGGAGGAGGGGGAGGGGTCTAGCTGCTCCGTTTGCCTGGGCATGGAGCCAGGGCTGGGGCCGGGGGATGCTCCCTCCTCTGCAGCCTGCTTGGGCATGGAGCCAGGGCTGGGGCTGGGAGGTGCCCCCTCCTCTGCAGCTTGTCTGGGCATGGAGCCAGGACTGGGGCCGGGAGGCATACATTCCTCCGTGTTCGGGAGCAGATAAGAAGGCCCCGGCTGCTGTGAGAGCGGGCAAGACACAACAAAGCATGCCAAAAGGACAGCTGGCATTCCTTGCCATCTGAAATAATTAACTGTGGGCCTGTGGAGTCTGTGGTGACCTGCCTTTTGGTACCGTACACCTGGATCTCCACCTGCGACCATGCTGGTTCCCGACTCATAATATGTAAAATAGGCAGGTCGTAATCTCCAACCAAGGTCTTTCCCTCCACATGAAACAACTTTAACTCTTGTCTACCGCATCCCAGCTACTTTACATTCAGAATTTTCAGAATTTCAGGGGGTTTTTTCCAGATTTTTTTTTTTTATTGGCCAAGTGTGACACACAAGGAATTTGTCTTGGTGCATAGGCTCTCAGTGTACATAAAAGAAAAGATACCTTCATCAAGGTATCATCTCACAACTTCCATCTGTTCTGAAGGTGAGAAGAGGCTCCATCATTGTGATTACCTGGTGAATTATGTCTCTCATGAGGTCTGGGTCGGTCATACCGGCTAATTCCAGATGGATTGGGACGTCGGTGGGAATGTCAGAAATGGAAGCGACGGCCTGCAGAAACACACATACACACACACACACGAACAGTTCAGATTAGGAGATGCAAAAGGCATATGGGAAGATAGCAGAGGGGAGGAAACCATCCAATGGCGTCAGCTTCTTTCTGATTGAATAGCTGTTGCGTCAATGAGTGGTTGGTGAGCCTCCAAGCGTTATCTCCTTACAGAGCAAAAGAAAGTGTTTGACTCATCTTCCTACACCAGGAGTCGGCCACCCGCAGCTCCGGAGCCGCATGTGTGGCTCTTTCATCCCTCTGCTGCGGCTCCGTTGCTGGTCGGCTCCATAATTGATAGGGGCACGCTGCAGTCCAGAGACTGGCAAATTATGGCTCGCAGGCAAAGTGTGGCACAACCGGTTTTTGTACGGTCTACGAGTTAAGAATATTTGGACAGACAGCAGATGGTCAAGCCTGAGCCTCAAGCAAGCTCCTAAGGTGAGGGGAGAGCCAGGATGGGGCGTCCGGGGCAGTGGCCTCTCAGCAGCCTCCTTGCTGATGCACCAATGCTGTTTAATGGCTGCCATGCTCCTTGGCCCACAGATCTGTCAGTCATGCCCGCAAAGATGGAGGAAGGACAGAATCTGGATCCTTTATGGATAGAGCCTGCCAACTCCTGGTCTAATTTACATTATCCTCCCATTTGGAGCATCTCCTGACTGCCATGCTGGTGAGGATCTTACCTCTCGGAGCCTCCTCTGGCGTAGCTCTCTGTTCTGTCCTTCCATCATATGGAACCCTGAGAGCACCACCAGGTCTGGCTGAAATTCCTCCAGGCTGGACACGAATACTTCTAGCATGTTCATGGCCCCGTTGGACAGGTCATGGGAGAAGATGAATCGGTTGGCGTTGGGAGCTCTCAGCTCTCCCCATTCTTCACCTGGATGAGCACAATTCCCCCCCAACACACAAAACGCCGGCATTACATGGAATCTTTGCAGACACCGCCTTGCATGTGTGACAGCTCTTATAGAGAAAAGGAGGACTAGGGGCGACGCAACAGCAGTATTGGACAGGCTCCCACAAAGAAGGGGGTTAATTTATTTTCCAAAGCACCAGAAAGCAAGACAAGAAACGATGGATGGAAACTAATCAAGGAAAGAAGCAACCTGGAATTAAGGAGGAACTTCCTAACAGGGAGAACAGTGGAACAGCTTGCCTCCAGAAGTTGTGGATTTTTAAGAAGAGACTGGACAGCCAATTGTCTCAAATGGTCTAGGCCAGGGGTCGGCCATCTAAACACTCAAAGAGCCACAAAGGTCCTAACCGGAAGCCCCCTGTTCAAATCTGGAAGTCCAGTTCCCCCACCATAGAATCTCCTCCTAGCACGGCATCCTTTTTTCTCTGCCGACCAGAAGTCCGGTTCCCTCACCATAGAGTTTCCTCCTAGCATGGCATCCTTCTTCCTCTACCTGTCCTAACCGAATGCCCTATCAATTGTGGAGCCGACCGGCGACAGGGAGCTGCAGCAGAGGGATGAAAGAGCCACATGTGGCTTCAGAGCTGCAGGTTGCTGACCTGTATAGGGTCTCCTGCTTGAGCAGGGGGTTGGACTAGAAGACCTCCAGGGTTCCTTCCAGCTCTATTCTGATTGGTTCCGTTATCAGGAAAGGAATAAACTCTCTCTGTTGACAGTGTGCCATTAGGTCGCTCACAGTTTTGGAACTTCTGCCAGTCAAGTAACTTACATGTAGGTCCTTGAGTTATGACCATAATGGAAGCCTGTACATTATGGCTGTAAGTTACAATGGTCATGTGACCGAGCCAATATTAGGATCTTTCTGGCAGTGATCATAAAGCCAGCACTGCAGCCATTAAGCAAACGCCACACTTGTAATTAAACATCAGTTTTGGGCAAAAACACCGTAAATCCTTCCCAGGTCGGTCAAATGAGGACCCAGATTGGGTCTCTGGTGGCTCAACAGACTAATGCAGTCTGTTATTAACAGCAGCTGCTTGCAATTACTGCAGGTTCAAGTCCCACCAGGCCCAAGGTTGACTCAGCCTTCTATCCTTTATAAGGTAGGTAAAATGAGGACCCAGATTGTTGTAGGCAATAAGTTGACTTTGTATATAATATAAAAAAGGATGAAGACTATTGCTTGACATAGTATAAGCCGCCCTGAGTCTTCGGAGAAGGGCGGGATATAAATGCAAAAAAAAAAAAAAAGATTGTTGGGGCAAATATGACTCTGTAAACGGCTGAGAGAGCTGCAAAGCACTGTGAAGTGGTATGTAAGTCTACATTCTATTGCTATCGCTATAATCAATCAGAGTTTTGTGATGATCAAATTTGTGGTTTGTGATGGTGTTGACAACCAGGGGGTGTTCATTGGACACATAAGTGCTGTTTTTGTCAACCTTGGTGACTTGAAAACAGGTGGACTTGAAGCTTTGCCGGCTGAGGAATTCTGGATAGCTGAAGTCCACACGTCTTCAAGTGGCCAAGGTCATTCGTGACTACAATATATTAACGAGGAGAGTCCTTTACACTACTCCACCAAGGAACTATTTTGGATCTTCAAATGGCACATACCTGCTTGGTATTCCAAGATGAGATGATATTCATCTAATTCTTGAAGTGATTCTGGAGGGACCATTACATTCTCGTCAAGCAATTCGTGAAGTTTGGGCCCAATTGGGCCACAAAGTAGAACCTACAAGACAACAGATTACCTATCGATAATAACTTCTCGCAAATTAACTGCGTTCTTAAAAAGATTTTTTTCCAATTTTGATCCTGGTCATTTAGAGGCGAAGGGTGCCAAAAACATTTCTCTATTGATAAATTAAAAACAGGACATAAAAGTCCACCACGCATGTCTGCAGAGCCACATTTCTTCTTTTGGGGATTCTATTGCAGAAGATCTAAATTTGGTGAGCAGACGCGTGTCATTTGTCTGTATTAATCGTAAACTACATTACGATAGACAAAAAGCCAGTGGGACAATACAATTTCCAGTTACAGGCAAAAGAATAAAGTTTACCTTTAAGTCTGGATGAGATGCAATTTTCTGGCCAATGAGCGCGGCATTTCCTCCAACATACAACTGCAAGAGAGTAAGAAGTCACTGAACCCCACTTTCCAGCGAGGGACATCATTAAGTCTTTGGCCAATACCGTCATATAGGGAGATAGTTGCCATTTTAAAAAACCAACCAATTGAACGTAAGTATAAGGTTATAATTGAAGTATAAGGTTTCACCGGTCAATGCTATTTTCCAGCGCTGCAGATTCCTGCACAGGCAATTTTACAAATGCATAAAATTGAAAAGGGGGGTGGTGGAGGAGGATGGTGAGAACAGGTAGGATTGTTTGCGAAGTTTTCTTTGATTATGAATTCTCAGTTCCTGGCTAGATCTAAGCTTTTTATTCCTTGACATATTTGCTGAGTCTTTGCAGCCATTTTCAGTTCTTCACTGCTTTCAGTTCTATTTTAGCTCTCTCATCTGCTGGGCATATTTTTTTGATGAAGAACAGAATGCAAACTCAATTAAAAAAAAAAAAAAGACAACTAATCTTCGTAAGCAACACTTCACCGCCCAGAGAAGACCAGCAGCCTTCCCGCTTCCAGAAACACATTCTGGATCAGCGTCAGATATCAGCTAATTCCAGTCTGCTACTAAATCTCCGAAAATAAATACAAATGAGATAACTCTAGTTTTTGTCTGTATAGAAGTGGGAAAAATCCACACACACACACGCATACGTTCCTTGAGCTCATGCAGAAAGCCCTCCAGCCTCACAAAGGCCTCGTAAAATGCAAGTGTGATAAAACGGAAGAATCTTTAAAGCCTAACCCAAATTAAAAGTGAGATTGAGCAATGATAAAACAAGCTGTCAACTCACACAGTGGATTTAGAGCTTCTGGCGCAGCTGGCAGCCAACAGCTAGCATGACTTCGCAGAAGTTTACATAGCTGTAAATCTTAGAAGATTCGCTATCGGCCTGAAAGTATTGAATAACCACTGGATTAAGGTAGCCTTGGAAAAGGGGGGGGGGTTATCTGTAGTACTGGGCAGAGTTTCACGTTTTCATCCTTCAAATCCGCTGAACATGGCTGAAGGGAGATTTAATTACAAAGGCTGATATGCTGATACCAATTTCATCCCCAAGCACTGTTGCATAGATAGATAGATAGATAGATAGATAGATAGATAGATAGATAGATAGATAGATAGATAGATAGATAGATAGATAGAATAGAAATAATAGAATAGAATAGAATAGAATAGAATAGAATAGAATAGAATAGAATAGAATAGAATAGAATTTATTGGCCAAGTGTGATTGGACACACAAGGAATTTGTCTTGGTGCATATGCTCTCAGTGTACATAAAAGAAAAGATACGTTCATCAAGGTACAACATTTACAACACAATTGATGATCAATATATCAATATAAAATCATAAGGATTGCCAGCAACAAGTTATAGTCATACAGTCATAAGTGGAAAGAGATTGGTGATGGGAACTATGAAACGATTAATAGTAGTGCAGATTCAGTAAATAGTCTGACAGTGTTGATGGAATTATTTGTTTAGCAGAGTGATGGCCTTCGGGGAAAAACTGTATACACACACAGCTATCCCCAAATGCCTTTATTAAAAGCAAATTAAAAGGGAAAAACACAGGAGTTGACTCCCGCTGACCACATCCAAGCGGTTTCCTTGGGAGCATTACATCAGAAGTGATTTGCCAATGGCTTTCTTTGGCTCAAATGATCTCCTTTGGCACATTTGGCAAAGGTCCAGCTCTCCGGGAAAAAAACTCTCATGGCTGGGAAAGGCAGAAAAAAAGAGAAGGGGGGGGGGAATAATAACCAGCAGCAAACACAGTCCACTGGAAGAGCTGAAGGACCAGGTTAAATTGTCTTGGAGAAAATCTAAGTAGCTGCTAAGAGTTGACACTAACTTGATGGTACATACCCGTGTCTTATAAAACCCTGTCTTTTTTTTTTTTTTTTGAACCCTGAAATAAGCGGTTGGCCTTCTTTTCGGGAAGGTCTTATTATTTTGGGGCAAGACGGGGCTCCTCTTGCTGTGTTACCCGATTTCCAGCTCTGTCTTCCTAACCAAAGGAAATGGCTGGGAACCGGCTGCTCATGCAGTTAAATATTTTTGGGGAGGGCTTATTTTAGCGCATGCGCTCAAAAGACCAATTGGGCTTATTATCCAGGAAGGTCTTACTTTCGGGGAAACCCTGTAATTAATCACCAATAAGATCTGGCTTTCTTAAAAAGTCTACAATGCTGGAAAAGACCGAAGGAAAGAGAAGGGGATAAGCAGTAATAAGGGTGATGGACTCAAGTTACCATAGTAATGGGAACACCTTTGGATGGAAGACTTGAAGGACCAGGTTAGGGACAGATTTCCCCAAGAGAAAATCGATGTGGTTGCTAAGAGTCAGCAACAGTTTGATGGCACACAACGAATCAATCAATCTTTGGGAATATTTCGTCAACTTTCCAGTTTAACTCTGGAATTCCCAGGAGATTCAGCCCCAATCCTGCTTATCCATCAAGATCAGGTAGCGGCCAAGGCCAAAAATGCTTTTTTAAAAACTAATTATTTTTTTTATTTACATTTATATCCCGCCCTTTTCCGAAGACTCAGGGCGGCTTACAGTGTATAAGGCAATAGTCTCATTCTATTTGTATATTTACAAAGTCAACTTATTGCCCCCCCAACAATCTGGGTCCTCATTTTACCTACCTTATAAAGGATGGAAGGCTGAGTCAACCTTGGGCCGGGCTCGAACCTGCAGTAATTGCAGGCTATTGTGTTCTAATAACAGGCTCCTAACAGCCTGAGCTATCCACGATACAAACCAGGTTTTTGGGGGGGATTTTTTATTTTATTTTTTTAAGAAAACAGGAGAGTCTCGTCATTTAAAAACACCACAAAATGGAATACGGGACAGTTTTTGGGGAGGAAAATAAGAAAAAAGCTGATAGGCAGGTGGATCGGCCTCCCGGAATACCCCCAATCAGCTGTTCCCAGAGGTGAATTTTAGGAACAGGTTCCTTGGTTGGTTGGGAGCTCTGTGCCTTGCTTTTTTTTTCTGCCTCTGAAAGCCTCCAAAACAGAACTTCAGAAAAAACGCCTCTGAAGCTCTGTTTGGGGGCTTCTTTTCTGAAGCTCAGTTTGGGGGCTTCTTTTCTGAAGCTCTGTTTGGGGGCTTCTTTTTGAAGTTCTGCTTGGGGGCTTCTTTTCTGAAGCTCTGTTTGGGGGCTTCTTTTCTGAAGCTCTGTTTGGGGGCTTCTTTTCTGAAGCTCTGTTTGGGGGCTTCTTTTCTGAAGTTCTGTTTGGGGGCTTCTTTTCTGAAGCTCTGTTTGGGGGCTTCTTTTCTGAAGCTCTATTTGGGGGCTTCTTTTCTGAAGCTCTGTTTGGGGGCTTCTTTTCTGAAGCTCAGTTTGGGGGCTTCTTTTCTGAAACTCTATTTGGGGACTTCGTTTCTGATGCTTTTTTCAGCCTCTGAAACCTCCGTTTGAGAAGCTGGGTGGGGCTACATTCGGAGTATAAGACGCACCTAGATTTTCACCCTCTTTTTGGGAGGAAAAAGGTGTGTCTTCTACTCCCCAAAATACGATAGCTTGGGTAGTTTATGCTTTATCAGATCGTAGTTAGTTGGAAAAACGGTCTTTTTCAAACTCAGCCCTTTGAGTTTGAAGATAGGTGGATTTCAACTCCCAGAATTCCCCAGCCAGAACTTTGCGAGTTGAAGCCCACACATCTTAAAATGGCCAACACTGCCATAGTCTAAGCAGAGACCAAGACTTTTTGTTATTTTGGACACGGATAGTCAGTAATACAAAAAATGGGTAGTAAAATGCAACACTTGGCTCTGGAAATTGAAGGAATGCTTTGGGATCCTTAACATCTCTGGTTCGGGTTCAAATCTTGCAGGCTTCTAGAAGATACCAACTGAGCCACGAAGATCTCCTTTCCCAAGCCGAGAGCTCACCTGTGCGCCAGGATAACTGGACGCCATTTGCGCGATGCGGTGGAAGGCATCCGCGTCGTTGAAGAAACGTTCTGCAGCAGCGCCCTTCCCCATAAAATGAAGGAAGGCTTCTTCCAGTTCGGCAGCGGAACGCAAGACCGAATGGTCTTTCCCAGCCTCACCGCGGAAGCCGAGGGCCTGCAGCAGCTTCACCCCGGACAGCACCACGTCCACGCAAGCGTTGACCCTGAAGAGAAGGGAGAGCGGCCATCTCAGCTCAGGGCTATGCACAAAACCCTCCCATTCGCATGAGACCTTCTACCTTACAATGGATGACAAACTGTACTTTGGAAAAACAAAGACCAGCACTTACTCTCTCACACATTCACACTCACACACACACACACAGAAAATTCCCCATGATGGAAAAAAAGACCACCTTCCTTGTGCCACCAAAGCAGGCAGCCAACGGATGGATTCTGCCTGGCAGACACATCCCAGAAAATAAGAGTTCAGTTGGGATGGTTCTTCTCCATAATGTTGTGGTTCGCCAGCAGCCCGTGAAGCTGGCAACGGTATCGGACAGCGATGAGGCTGAGAAAGAACAGGAGCCAGTCCTGGAGGCTGGGGAAGGCCTGGATGAGGGCTCTGCATTGGAGGCAGAGGTGGAGCCAGGGTCATCGGGGAGTGATGTGCAGACTCCGGAGCTACCAGAGGCTGACAGTAGTGAGGCAGAGGAACAGGAGGAGCCTGTTCCTAATGCACACATGAGAAGAGCTGCCAGGAGGCAAGAGCAGCTCAAGCAAAGAGGACAACTCGGAAGTAGGACCAGGAGATGATTGGCTCATAAGGCTTAAAAGACCAGCAATGGCATTTGAGCTCTTTGCCGGAAAACAACGTTGATAGCTTTGTCTTGTTGCATTTGTTTTGCATCGGTGTCTTCTGAACTTTTGCCAAGAAAGGCCTTTGGCAGTTTGTCTAATTGGACTAAAGTTGGTGATAGGACTGAGGAATTTGTTTTGGGAGGAATTTGCTTTAATTTAGTTGGACTACGCTGGGAATGAAGTAATTCTCAACCGTTTTAGTAAAGTTTGTTTGTTTTTACACTGACTGAGTTTACTACTACCTACTTGGGTCAAAACACATAAAGTTTTTGACACACAGGTAATTTTCGACTTACAGCAGTTTGTTTAGTGACCGTTTGAAATTACAACGGCATTGGAAAAAAAGTGACCCGTGACCTGTTTTGGCACTGAAGGCTGCTGCAGCATCCTCGTGGTCCCCATGATCAAAAATTTGGATGCTTGGCAACTGGCATATCTTTATGACAGTGGCAGCGTCCCGGGAACACACGGTCCCCTTTTTGCAACCTTCTGACAAGCAAAATCAATGGGGAAGCCAGATTCGCTTAACAAACCATGTTACTAACTCAACAACTGCTGTGGTTCACTTAACAATGGTGGCAAGGAAGGTCATAAAACAGGGCAAAGTTCACCTAACCATCTCGCTTAGCAATTGAACATTTTGGACTCCACGGCGGTCATAAATCAAGCACTACCTGTTATGGCAAACAATGGAGGTTTCCGTTAGCTGGGGATCATCTAGGCAACCATCTCTCATGCTGATATTTTTTAAAAAAACATAAAACCTCAAGCGCCGTTAAATTTGCGCATTCTACAACACTACGACACAGTGGCTAAGATGCTGAGCTTGTCGATGGAAAGGTCAGTTCAGCGGTTTGAATCCCTAGTGCTGCGTAACGGGGTGAGCTCCCGTTCCTCGTCCCAGCTTCTGCCAACCTAGCAGTTCGAAAGCAGGTAAAAAACGCAAGTAGAAAAATAGGGACCACCTTTGGTGGGAAGGAAACAGCGTTCCGTGCGCCTTTGGCGTTGAGTCATGCCGGCCACATGACCACGGAGACGTCTTCGGACAGCGCTGGCTCTTCGGCTTTGAAACGGAGATGAGCACCGCCCCCTAGAGTCGGGAACGACTAGCACATATGTGCGAGGGGAACCTTTCCCTTTCCCTTTCCTAACTCTACATCACCCAAACGAATCGGTCGATCAATCCTTACCCCACAGCGACTCTGCTCCATTGCTTGGCTGGCCGGGTGATGAGGGCATCCCAGGCCTCTGCCATGCTGCTTTCTGGAGACCCCAAGTCCCCCTGAAGTTGGTACAAGAAGGGGTCCAAGAGATGCTCCCACAGGAAATCTGGCCAAGTTGGGTCCAGCCAGAAGACGTAGCCGGTGGCCAAGGCCAGCACAGCCACACACAGGGCCTTGTGCCACATGGTGAAGTCTTGGTTTATATGGAGAGGTACTCAAAGGCTGGCAGCGGTCGAAGGGGATTCAGGGATCACCATCCATCTGGGAACAGATCCCGCTCTCTGAAGAGAAAGAACAGAATTCAAGCAATAAGCGGAGTTTGTACAGACGAAGCCGCCCATAAGCCAGCTTTATGGTGGGTCATTTGCCCCCTTCTTGCAGGAGAATTCCAGGTGTTTCGATTCCCAGTTGTGGCTTTGTTTCTTTGGTGCTTTGGCGACTTGAAAACAACCTGCAACGAGGAGAGAGAGACTCGGAGGAATGGGTTGGGGCTGGGGGAAGGTAAAAAGCCGAAGAAACAATTCAAAGGATGAAGCCTACCAGATTTGCAATGGTCTGTACGAAATTTAAGAGTAAGGGGGGGGGGTCGGTTAAATTAGTTTTATTGTACAGGTAGTCCACGACTTACGACCCACAAGGGAACCCAAAATTTCTGTTGTTAAGTGAGACATTTGTTGTGAGTTTTGGCCCCTTGCAATGGATGGCTGTGAAAGTAAGGCCACACTGGACTCCCTGGAGAAGAGCCTAAGGCTGGGAAGGATGGAGGGCCAAAGAAGAAGGGGACGACAGAGAACGAGGTGGCTGGATGGAGTCACTGAAGCAGTTGGCATGAGCTTCAATGGACTCCAGAGGATGGTAGAGGACAAGAAGGCCTGGAGGAACCTTGTCCATGGGGTCACGATGGGTCGGACACGACTTTGCAACTAACAACGTGGTAGCTCAGGCTGTAAAAAGCCTGTTATTAGAACACAGTAGCCTGCAATTACTGCAGGTTCGAGCCCGGCCCAAGGTTGACTCAGCCTTCCATCCTTTATAAGGTAGGTAAAATGAGGACCCAGATTGTTCGGGGAGCAATAAGTTGACTTTGTAAAAATATACAAATAGAATGAGACTATTGCCTTATACACTGTAAGCCGCCCTGAGTCTTCGGAGAAGGGCGGGATATAAATGTAAATAAAAAAAAAACACCACAACAACAGTTGTTAAGTGAATCACTGCTGCTGGTAAGTTAGTCACTCGGTTGTTAAGTGAATCTGGGTTTTCTCCATTGACTTGGCTGGTCACGAAGGTCACCAAAGATGATCCTATGACCTTGGGACACAGCAAAGGTCATAAGTATGAACCACTTGCCAAGCCTCTGAATGTTGATCTCATGATCCTGGGGATGTTTCCAAGGTCGTTAACTGTGAAAAACGGTCCTAGTTCCCCTTTTTTCCAGTGCTGCTGTAACTCTGAACGGTTGCTAAATGAAGGACTACCCGTATTAGCTTTGGTGATTCTGCCTTACATAGAAAACAGAGAGTGTGGCTTTGTGAATGAGTATTATTCACTTTGAGGGGCGCTGTGTGTGTGTGACAGAGAGAGGTATGTGGATGATGGGTTTTTTTAGTCGTGAAGCATCTGGATCGTGCCACGTCTGGAGGTCTCGCCGGTTGGGGATGATGGGAGAGGCAGAAGAGCCCATCTCCAGGCTGGACGAGGCTGTCACGGCTGGGGATAATGGGAGCTGCCGAAAAGGAAAGGGCTCGAGACGATGGGGGCTGTAGTCCAGCGTACCTGACGGAAAGGGAAGAGGAGCAAGCAAGCTGGGGGTGATGGGAGCAGCTGCAGCTTTAAAAGCCCGAAAGTCGACAGGAAGAAAGGAAAGGGTTGAGATGCTGGGAGAAAGGGAAGGCAGCATGCTGGCTGGGGATGATGGGAGCTGCAGTTGCATAAGCCCGGAAGTGGACAGGAAGGGGTTGAAATGCTGGGAGAAACGGGAAGGCAGCATGCTGGCTGGGGATGATGGGAGCTGCAGTTGCATAAGCCCGGAAGTTGATAGGAAGCGGTTGAGATGCTGGGAGAAAGGGAAGGCAGCATGCTGGCTGGGGATGATGGGAGCTGCAGTTGCATAAGCCCGGAAGTGGATAGGAAGCGGTTGAGATGCTGGGAGAAACGGGAAGGCAGCATGCTGGCTGGGGATGATGGGCGTTGGAGTCCCATCTATCTGGAGGGCCCTGGACGATGCTCAGCGGCTGGGAACCATGGCCCAAGGCCATCTGGGGAAGGCCAGGAGAAGGAAGGGGGGTGGGGATGATGGGCTCTGGAGTACTACCCGAGGCCCAACAGAGGATCCTGCCTCCTTTCCCGCCCCCCCCACTCCTCCCACTGCCAAGCAGGCACCCCGGGTTTCTGCCGCCCTCCGCCGAGAGAGCCGGGGAGGCCGGGCAGCAGGAGAGCCGCAGGGAGCCTTACCGTCCCGGGTCGCCTTCGGCCGGGGGTCTCCGTCCCACCGCTACGCCGTTTGCGTCCCTCGGCCGCGCCGCCCCGCATCCGCCGCCGTAACTTTCGGTAGGGAATAAGCGGAGCTCCTCTACGGAAGCGGCGTAGCGGGCTCGGCACGGGAGCCTCTCAAGGGCGCAGCGGCCTTTCCAGAATGCGGCAACGGAAGCGTAAAAGCGGCCGGACCTTCGAGCGGGATATACCAACTTTCCGCAAAAACGGGGGGGCGGGGAGGAGAGCGGAAAGAATTCTAAACGACTACGAATCGTGCACTAAGCCGATGGGATAAAAGGAAGCCCCGCCTTTTTTCGGAAGAAACCATTGGGGAGCGGCGGCGGGGGACGGGGGGAGGGATAAAACAGTAGAGTGTATAAAAGGCGAGACAGCGTGACGTAGTGCGGCTTTTATGATGTGTGTGTTTTTTTTCTCCTTCTTGCGAGTTTGCATCGGTAACACAGATTGGATCTGATGGCTCTCTCGGTCCAAAGGAGCGAGGCTGAACACGTGCATCCGTCCTGCCTTTGCTAACCTTGGATCTCATTCAGCAAAGGCAGCGCTGCCCGTTCAGAATCAGCGAAATCTAGGACTGAATGAAGCAGCTGAGCGGGGGAAAAATTAGAATAGTAGAGTAGAATAGAATAGAATAGAATAGAATAGAATAGAATAGAATAAGAAAGAAGATATGGAATGGAATAGAATACAATAGAAGAATGAAAGAATAGAATAAAATGGAATGGAATGGAATGGAATAGAATAGAATAGAATAGAATAGAATACTAAACGAGACTAGACTAGAGGAGAGGAGTGGAGAACGGAGAATAGTATAGAATTGAATTGAATTGAATTGAATTGAATGCTTTATTGGCCAAGTGTGATTGGACACACAAGGAATTTGTCTTTGGTGCATATGCTCTCAGTGTACATAAAAGAAAAGATATCTTCATCAAGAATCATAAGGTACAACTCTTAATGATAGTCATAGGGTACAAATTTAGCACTTAATGATACAACACTTAATGATAGTCATAGGCTACAAATAAGCAATCAGGAAACCTATAGATAGATAGATAGATAGATAGATAGATAGATAGATAGATAGATAGATAGATAGATAGATAGATATTTGCATGATTGATTCACCAGCTTTTTTAGCACAGTCCAATCACGGGCACTTTAAAATATTCTTGTGCTTCATTTCAAATATGCAGGGATTACAAGCACCTGCCCTGCTAAGAGCAACCCATCTGCTACTTTGGGACCTCGGTTCCCATCATCCCTGCCAAGATCCCAGTTGCTTAGGTCAGGGGTCCCCAACCTTGGGAACTTTAAGCCTGGTGGACTTCAACTCCCAGAATACCCAGCCAGCAAAGTCCTCCAGGCTTAAAAGTTCCCAAGGTTGGAGACCCCTGGCTTAGAGGAACATTGGTTACAGCACTGAACAAGGATTGAAGCTCAGGGCGATGGTTATTGTAGTCCAGAATCTCTGGAGGGCAGCATGTTGGAAAAAAAAACCCACACCCTTTGTCCCTTTTTATCTCAAAAGCCAAAAACTGCATCTGAATCAGAATTGATCTTCTACTCCAGCCCCCTGCTCAAGCAGGATATCCCAGGGGTGAAATGCTCCCGGTTCGGACCTGATCGACCGATCCGGTAGCGATGGTGGCGTGTGGTTTGGAGAACCGGTAGCAAAAATCCCTGCCCCCCCCCCCGCCCATGCCCACCCAATGTTGCCCGCTTGCCACTTCTTTTAAAAAATGCTTTTAAAAGGTAAAAAAAAAAGACTCTTATGATCACAGCTGTGCCACTCGATCGTCAGAGCCGTTGTTGGTTTTTTTTACTTTTAAAAGCATTTTTTACAACCTATTCGGCCTATTTAAAAAATGCTTTTAAAAGTAAAAAAAAAAAAAGATTGCGTGCCACAGCTGATCACACACACACACACACATGTGCTGTTCTACTTATCCCATGCCTCCTTTTGGCGTGTACTGCGTGCGCGTACCTCACATTTGGTGCGCATGGCGCATGCGCGCACAGCACACCGGTAGTAAACCGGTTCAGATTTTTTTTTGTTTGTTTACATTTATATCCCGCCCTTCTCCGAAGACTCAGGACGGCTTACAGTGTATAAGGCAATAGTCTCATTCTATTTGTATATTTACAAAGTCAACTTATTGCCCCCCCAACAATCTGGGTCCTCATTTTACCTACCTTATAAAGGATGGAAGGCTGAGTCAACCTTGGGCCGGGCTTGAACCTGCAGTAATTGCAGGCTTCTGTGTTCTTAATAACAGGCTTTACCAGCCTGAGCTATCCGGCCTTTCACCACTGGGATACTGGACGACTGCTATCCTGTCTCCACTGGTCCTTCTCTTCACTAGACTAGCCATGGCCAGTTCCTGCAACCGTTCATTGTAAGTTTTAGCTTCCAGTCCCCTCATCATCCTGGTTGCTCTTCTCTGCGCTCTTTCTAGAGTCTCCACATCTTTTTTATAATGTGGTGACCAAAACTGGATTCATTATTTTACGTATGGGCTTACTAAGGCTTTATAGAGTGGTATTAGTACCTCCCCTGAACTTGATTGTATTCCTCTGTTAATGCAATTTAGGATTGCATTGGCTTTTTTGGCTGCCGCTGCACACTGCTGGCTCCTATTTAGCTGGTTGTCCACTAAGACTCCAAGAGCCCCCTCTCAGTTACTACACTTGCAACTTTTCCAACTGGCTTCCAACAAGAAAATCAATGAGGGAATCCGGATTCGCTTAATGGCTGTGTAATTCACTTAACAACTAGTGATTCATTTAACAAACGTTATAGAATCGGGTGCAACTCTTAACAATCACCTCATTTAGCAACGGGAATTCTCAACTCCATTATGGTCATTGTCTAGAACTACCTGTATACAATAAGCATTCACGAAATAAATAATGGCTTATAAACATCCACAGTGCAATAAAAGGGGTCCCTCCCCTCAACACCCAGACGTAGAACAGTCTGTGGTCCAATTTGGGGGGGGGGTTTACATTTGCAAAGATCAAAAGTTTAGCTTCTCTTTTGTTTGCAAAGCCTTGCTTTTTGGTGCAGCCTTTCCTCTTTTTGTGATTTTTTTTTCTTCTACTTGGGGCTTGAATTGTTGTGTTTGTTCTTTAAAGCTGTAAAGAAAAATGAAGCGAAAAAGCGCGTTCAAGAAATATCCCTGTGCTTTTTATTAGCTGTTGGTTTCTCTTCCAGGACTCCCCTCCCGTCTTCTCCTGCCTTTGCAGCTCCTGAAAAATCAAAGATATATAACACCCTGGGAAGGAAAATTGCCCTGGAGAAACTCTTTAATAAAGCCCACAATCTTTTTTACTATAAGCTACGGTAAATTTCACTGAAGTGGCAAAGATAGAGAACCGAGTCCCCGAAGAAGCAAACCAGGCATTTTATCCTGTGGCTGCTCTTTCATCGCATTTCTTGCATAACCGTTTTGTCCCCATATATACAGGTGAGAGATCAGTGACAAGGAGCAGAGGCTTAGCTATCCATCATTGCCAGAGCAGGGAATTTACGGCTCTTGCAAAAAATAAGGCTGCCTGGACATTTCTCCGATCAGACCAAGGACTCAAAAGTTAATCTTTTTCTTACAGGGGCCAAGGGAAGTCTACCTGCAAATATGAAGACCAGCACCAATCAATCAATCAATCAATCAGAAAAGAGCTGGAAGGGACCTTGGAGGTCTTCTCTAGCCCACCCACCCCTGCTCAAGCAGGAGACCCTATACCAGGGAGTCAAACTCAAGGCCTGGGGGCTGGATCCGGCCCGCGGGATGCTTAGATTTGGCCTGTAAGGCTGCCCTGGATACAGTGAAGGACCGACCCGCGGTGCTTATGCCAGCGAAAACAGAGCTCAGGAGGGCTGCACATGGCCTCCCCTGCCCCCAGCTCCGTTTTCGCTGGCAGAGGTTTGCAGGAGGCCATCGCAGCTGAAAGCAGAGCTTGGGAGCCCGTTTTCAGCTGACAGAGCACTTGGGCCACACACATACACACACACACCCTGCCTCTCCCACCCCGCCAGTCAAACACAACCCTGAATGAAATTGAGTTTGATACCCTTGCCCTCTTCCATTTCAGACAGGTGGCTGTCCAGTCTTTTTAAAAAAAACCTCCCGTGCTGAAGCAACCACAACTTCTGGAGGGAAGCCTTTCCACTGGTTAATCGTCCTCACTGCTTCTTGACTTGCCTTCTGGTGCTTTGGAAAATAAGTTGACACCCCCCCTCTTCTTTGGGGCAACCCCTCAAATATTGGAAGGCCCTTCAAATCGTCATCCCTGATCCTTCTCTTCGTAATAGAATAGGAATAGAGTAGAGTAGAGTAGAGTAGAGTAGAATAAAATAGAATAGAATAGAATAGAATAGAATAGAATAGAATAGAATAGAATAGAATAGAAGTAAAGTAGAAGAGAAGAGAAGTAGAGTAGAGTAGAGTAGAGCAGAGTAGATTAGGAATAGAGTGGAGTGGAATGGAACGGAACGAAATGGAACAGAACAGAACAGAATAGGAATAGAGTAGAGTAGGATAGAATAGAATAGAATAGAATAGAATAGGAATAGGAATAGAGTAGAGTAGAGTGGGATGGGATGGGATGGGATGGGATGAGATGGGATGGGATGGGGTGGGGTGGGGTGGGATGGGATGGGATGAGGTGGGGTGGGGTGGGGTGGGATGGGATGGGATGGGATGGGGTGGGGTGGGGTGAGATGGGATGGGATGGGATGGGGTGGGGTGGGGTGGGGTGGGGTGGGATGGGATGGGATAGGAATAGAGTAGAGTAGAACAGAACAGAACAGAACAGAACAGAATAGAATAGAATAGGAATAGAGTAGAGTAGGATAGAATAGAATAGAATAGAATAGAATAGAATAGAATAGAATAGAATAGAATAGAATAGAATAGAATTCTTTATTAGCCAAGTGTGATTGGACACACAAGAAAAATGTCTTTGGTGCATAAACTAGACATACCCAATTCTGGCAACCGTTCTTCCCATGTTTTGGCTTAATGGCTGCATGGTTCAGTTAACATCTGCAGCAATTCATTTGACTGTGGCCAAAACAGGTTGCAGAATCAGGGTGTGCCTCACTCAACTACCGCTTTGGCAAAGCAACCCAAATCCTGGCTCCAATTTTGGTCGTAAGTCAAGGAGTGTCTGCATCGTGCGCCGACTTCCAGGAATTTCATGGCTGGCCGGCCTTGGCTGAGCAGCCAGCAGCAGCCAGGGGAAAGCGGTGCCAAGTTATTTTATTGGGCTTGCCAGATTAATTTTCACTTGTCACCTAAACAGGATACACAACCCTCCTTTTGCAAATGGGCTGTCAGCTGCAAAGAACAACTATTTTCTTGACTCCCCTCTGGGCTGCTAATTATACAGCAAAGTGTTAATGGCAGAGCACAAGTCCAACAGCTACAACTGTAAAATGCGTGACAGTTTCGCAGTCACTCATATCGCACCCGACAAGGTGCGCTATCTTTTTTTTTCTTTTTTGTCAATGAATACAATACATCGCTGAACCCTTGTTGTCAATATTTGGAATTTAGGACTGAACTGAGAGCAAGCTTCTTAAGCCGGACATTGGAACTGCAGCTGCTCTGGAAAGGTTGATCATCCCAGACTGTGGGCCAGTAAAGAAATCTTTTCCAACCTTTCTCCTTATCAATCAAAGGGGTTTTCCTTGGGGTGCCAGCTGTCTGGAATAGCATTGTGACCCAGGCCCAAGTAGGTAGTAGGAAACTCAGTCAGTGTAAAAACGAACAAATTTTATTCGAACAGCGGAGAATGACTTCATTCTCAGCGTAGTTCAACTAAATTAAAACAAATTCCTCCCAACACAAATTCCTCAATCCTATCACCAACCTTGGTCTTAATTAGGCAAACTGCCAAAGGCCTTTCTTGGCAAAACTTCAGAAGACACCGATACAAAACAAATGCAACAAGACAAAGCTATCAACGTTGTTTTCCGGCAAAGAGCCCAAATGCCATTGCTGGTCTTTTAAGCCTTATGAGCCAATCATCTCCTGGTCCTACTTCCGAGTTGTCCTCTTTGCTTGAGCTGCTCTTGCCTCCTGGCAGCTCTTCTCATGCGTGCATTAGGAACAGGCTCCTCCTGTTCCTCTGCCTCACTACTGTCAGCCTCTGGAGGCTCCGGAGTCTGCACATCACTCCCAGAAGGCCCTGGCTCCATCTCTGCCTCTGAAGCAGAGCCCTCATCCGGACCTTCCCGAGCCTCCAGGACTGGCCCACGCTCTTCCTCAGCCTCATCACTGTCCGACTCCGTTGCCAGCTCTGCAGGCTACTGGTAGACCACAACAAATCGTCTCCCCCAAATCCTCATGGCTCTTACCCTGATGGCCTATGACTATCATTAAGAGTTGTACCTTATGATTCTTGATAAAGGTATCTGTTCTTTTATGTATGCTGAGAGCGTATGCACCAAGACAAATTCCTTGTCTGTCCAATCATACTTGGCCAATAAAAAATTATGTTCTGTTCTGTTCTGTTCTGTTCTGTTCTATTCTATTCTATTCTATTCTATTCTATTCTATTCTATTCTATTCTATTCTTTTTCTATTTCTATTTCTATGACTATCATTAAGTGTTGTACCTTATGATTCTTGATAAAGGTATCTTTTCTTTTATGTACGCTGAGTGCATCTGCACCAAGACAAATTGCTTGTGTGTCCAATCACACTTGGCCAATAAAAAATTCTATTCTATTCTACTCTAGTATCAGAGGCCAGGTGTTTTAGATCAGGGGTCTCCAACCGTGTCAACTTTAAGACTTGTGGACTTCAACTCCCAGAATTCCTCAGTCAGCTTTGCTGGCTGAGGGATTCTGGGAGTTGAAGTCCACAAGTCTTAAAGTTGCCAAGGTTGGAGACCCCTGTTCTAGATGGATTGATCCAGTTTACGCAAACGAGTTGTTTGCAGTTTTCTAAGCAAATGAGCAAGAATAAAAATGGGGAACCTTTCGAGGACACTAAGCAGGAACCAGTTGTTAGCAGACTTGGGCTCCCCATAAAAATTGAGGGTGGTGCGTGTGTGTGTCTTGGTTTGTTGTTACCACTGTTACCACCCCTGAAATGCTTCAAATCAATGGAGAAACCTAAAGAAGGTGGACAGTTTTTGGTATCTGGGATCCCACCTTCAAGGCAATGGCGACATCAATGGCGAGGTGAGAGTACTTACGGGAGTACAATGACTTAGGGCCTGGGTACTTACGGGACCGCCTGCTGTTACCGCATGCCTCCCACCGACCCGTACGCTCTCACAGAGAGGGACTTCTCAGGGTGCCGTCCGCCAAGCAATGCCCCCAGGGGAAGGTCCTCCTCGGTGGGGGCTCCCACACTCTGGAACAAACTTCCCCCGGGTTTACGCCAAATACCTGACCTTCAGACCTTCCGCCGCAAACTGAAGACACATCTTTTTATTCGCGCGGGGCTGGCTTAAATTTTATTGATTTTTAAATTTTCTATTAGTAATTTTAAGGGTTTTTAGTTTTTATATATTTTAAAGTTTTTTAGGCCAATTATAAAATAAGTTTTTTAATTTGTATTTTAAATTGTATATTGTATTGCCTGTTTTTACTTTGGCTGTACACCGCCCTGAGTCCTTCGGGAGAAGGGCGGTATAAAAATCGAATAAATAATAATAATAATAATAAGAGTGAGGGTGAATGTAGTCTGGATGCATTGGTGAGAACTCACTGGTGTGCTACCTGTCAGATGAATGCCAACCTGTCTTAAATCTTAAATCTAAGATTTACAAGACAACCATCTGCCCTGTTGTATTGTATGGCAAGGAATGCTGGGCAGCAACAACAAGGACTGAAAATTATCTCCATGCCATGGAAATGTGAATGCTCTGTTGGACATTTCTCCAAGGAAGAAGGAAGAGGAGGAGGAGGAGAAGTAGAAGGAGGAGGAGGAGGAGGAGGAGGAGGAGGAGGAAGAGGAGGAGGAAGAGGAGAAGAAGAAGGAGAAGAAGAAGAAGAAGAAGAAAGAAGAAGAAGAAGAAGAAGAAGAAGAAGAAGAAGAAGAAGAAGAAAGAAGAAGAAGAAGAAGAAGAAAAGAGCGAAGAAAGAAGAAGAAGAAGAAAGAAAAGAAAGAAGAAGAAGAAGAAGAAGAAGAAGAAGAAGAAGAAGAAGAAGAAGAAGAAGAAGAAGAAGAAGAAGAAGAAGAAGAAGAAGAAGAAGAGGAAGAATGTATATATCTTGATCTGGAATGGGACAGAATGGGCAAAGAGGAAGCAATGAGACCCCATCCAACTCCTAGTGCTTCTGGGAATTGAAGGCCACAACTGTTCAAGTTGCTAAATTTTAGACACGATGGTCTACGCATTAGAAGCAAAGTGGATTTAGGAAGAGCATCACTGGAAGTGGATTGTCTTGGTGGATTTTCTTAGGCTGTTTTGGCTTGGGGACAATCTCTATGAAGTCTACCTTTCTTCTTGAAAGTGTCGCCTGATGAGATCAACCAAATGTCTTTGGAGGGTTTCTTTAGTCCTCCTGATTCATGTCTGAGGAAACCCAGGTTGGAATTTTCTGCCTGCATAAAACAACCAGCGTATTTATGGCACATTTAGAACATGGATGGGAAGGAAAAGTTCTCGGGAGAGACTCCATGTGTTCAGACAGAAGGGCGTTCCTGCAGAGTGTTGGGCAAACACTAGAGGGCGCTCTGCCCTTTCCCTTTTTTGGACTCCCTTTCTGGGATTCCTGGCGTGGCAAATCCTGTTTTTCTAGCAGATTTATGGCCACATTACATATTTCATCGATTAGTAACGGCCCACAACATGAAACGGGCGAGATCAAGTGGAAAATGGGAGTGAAGGATTCGTTATGAGGCTCAGTAAATTGAAAAGGATGGCGGTGAGGGGTCACGGGGATGGCTCAAGTCCTTGGGATCCCAGGAGGTGGCAAGGAAGAGATGGTCGGGCATGAGGACATCCTGGGTGCCCTCTGAGCTTGCTTGTTTTCTTGCAGATGTTTCATGACCCAACTAGGTAACATCATCAGTGCTAGAAAGGAGAGGAGGAGGAGGAGGAGGAGGAGGAGGAGGAGGAGGAGGAGGAGGAGGAGGAGGAGGAGGAGGAGGAGGAGGAGGAGGAGGAGGACAACAACGACTGTGGGGTCCTTGGTGCCTTCTGAGCTTGGTTGTTTTCTTGCAGACTTTTCATGACCCAAACTAGTTAACATCATCAGTGCTAGAAGGGAGTGGGAGAGGAGGAGGAGTGTGAGGTCCTTGATATCCTCTGAGCTTGGTTGTTTTCTTGCCCAACTAGGTAACATCATCCGTGCTAGAAGGGGTTTGCTCTCACTTTATATTCTGTGCAACCTATTCTTCAGGGATACCCTTTGTGGCCATGGACCCCCAAGACTCAAGATCGAAATCATAACATTTTTTTCAAGCCACGGACCGCCTGTGATGATATCAGGGTCTCCCCCAGGGGTCTGCGGACCACAAGTCGAGAACTACTGTTCTAGTGACTTGCCCCATCAGTGTTGGTGGGAAATTTCTTGGAGGCTTCTCGATTAAGCTGTTGTTTAGTGTTAGTTTGTTTAGCAGTTCCTTGGTTAGGCTATTGTTTCCTTCTTGATTGTTGATCTGATGTTAATATTGGCCTTAATCTATGCTGATCTGGCTGCTGATTGCTTGGTGGGATTATCTTTTTTCCCCCTCTTTGGCTTGTCGATTGTCTCTTTTACCCAGTATGTAGATGTTGTTTATGTCTCTGTGTCCGTTGATGGCCAACTTGTCAGAGTGTGCCAGGCTTCTAGCATTTTTGGACTTGGCTTGATCTAGGTTGGCAGGATATCTTCTGTAGGTGCAATTTGGCAGTTCGATTCCCACCAGGGTCAAGGTTGACTCAGCCTTCTATCTTTCCGAGGTCGGTAAAATGAAGACCCAGATTGTTGGGGCCAAGTGGCTGACTCTCTAAATTGCTTAGAGAGGGCAGTAAAGCACTGTGAAGTGGTATATAAGTCTAAGGGCTATTGCCCTTCCTTCCTTCCTTCCTTCCTTCCTTCCTTCCTTCCTTCCTTCCTTCCTTCCTTCCTTCCTTCCTTCCTTCCCAGTGCTTAGACTGCGGCATTGCAGGCAAACTCTGCCCACAGCCAGCAGTTCAGTCCTGACCAATTGGCTCAAGGTTGACTCAGCCTTCCGTCCTTCCGAGGTTGGTAAAATGAGGACTCAGATTGTTGGGGGCAAGAGGCTGACTCTGTAAACTGCTTAGAGAGGGCTGCAAAGTACTGTAAAGTGGTATATAAGTCTATGTGCTATTGCTATTGCTATGTGGCTGGACACAGTGCATGAATAACACGGTGAGCCAAAGGCCACGATCTCTTTCAGGGTTTTGAATGCACCCCAAATACAAGCTCTAACTTCTTACATTTTGATGAACTGATGTTGATATATTCATAAACCCATCTTTAATCTGTGGTTTATCTCAGTGGTGAAATCCAATTTTTTTTTACTACCAGTTCTGTGGGGGTAGCTTGGTGGATGTGGCTTGGTGGACATGGCAAGGGAAGGATACTGCAAAATGCCCATTCCCTCCCCACTCCAGGGGAAGGATACTGCAAAATGCCCATTCCCTCCCCACTCCAGGGGAAGGATACTGCAAAAAGGGCCTCTGGTGGCTCAACAGGCTAATGCAGCCTGTTATTAACAGCAACTGCCTGCAATATTGCAGGTTCAAGTCCCACCAGGCCCAAGGTTGACTCAGCCTTCCATCCTTTATAAGGTAGGTAAAATGAGGACCCAGATTGTTGGGGGGCAATAAGTTTGATTTCGTATATAGTATACAAATGGATGAAGACTATTGCCTGACATAATGTAAGCTGCCCTGAGTCTTCGGAGAAGGGTGGGATATGAATGCAAATTTTTAAAAAAATGCCCATTCCCTCCCCACTCCAGGGGAAGGATACTGCAAAATGCCCATTCCCTCCCCACTCCAGGGGAAGGATACTGCAAAATGCCCATTCCCTCCCCACTCCAGGGGAAGGATACTGCAAAATCTCCATTCCCACCCAACTCTGGGGCCAGCCAGAGGTGGTATTTGCCGGTTCTCCGAACTATTCAAAATTTCCGCTACCGGTTCTCCAGAACCTGTCAGAACCTGCTGGATTTCACCCCTCATTTATCCGGATTTTGCTCTGGCAGTGAACTTTTCGATTGCTGGGCTAAGGGATCACTCACAATGGCAAACATGCCTGACAGAAACTATTTTCTTTTAATTTGTTTATTCTTCCATCGCCTTCTTTTTTCAATCTCAACTGGAATTTGAAAACACCTTGAAATGATACCTTCCCTTGTATCTCCTCCCCACAAGGTGCCACCCACCCTCCTTAAGTGAGGGGTAAGGATCAATGGGGCCCTTTGATAGCCCTGATTAATTAAAACCCATCGTTTCCTGGGGGAATTGATTTGTATCACTCTCCACGCAAAGGCTGCTGTGCATTATAAACCAATAAACCCCTCCAACGAGGAGGGGGAGCCAGTTGACATAGGAAAAAAACAAATTAATTAAGAATCTGAAGAATTCCCATCTGAGAGACTGGTAAATACGGACACGATCTGCAGTGCCAAAATTATACGTATATTTAAAAAATTAAGATTCCCAGCAAAACAAAGGCACGTTTGAGCCCTGTGCTGGGAGTGGATGATGGAACGACAATACCCCTCCCTGTTGTTTCCAGTTTATTCATTTCCCTCCCTTGCAAAATTATTTAGAAATACTAAATTCACTTTCACTTGGAAGAGTTGAGATGTGGATTGATCCAACTCCTTCATGCAGACTGTAGAAGTGATAGAGTCAGTGGTGCCCTCTGAGCTTGCTTGTTCTCATGCAAACGTTTCATGACCCAGCTAGGTAACATCATCAGTGCTAGAAGGGAGTGGGGGTCTGTGGAGAGGAGGAGGAGGGGGAGGAAGAGGAGGGGGAGGAGGATTATGGAATCCTTCATGGTCTCTGAGCTTGGTTGGTTTCTTGCAGACCTTTCATGACCCAACTAGGGAACATCATCAGTTCTAGCAGAAAGTGGGATTTGCTCTCTGTTTATATAACAACTCCTGTGAGTGGGAGTTGTTCTTAGTGGTTCCTTGATTAGGAAGTTGTTGTTTACTGTTTTAATTGTTTGTCTGAATTGCTAATTCCTTGATTGGGCTATTGGGGTAGAACTTATTTTGTGTGTGTTTTTGTGCGTGTGACTTGGATCCATACACACACACACACACACACACACACACACCGTTCAGCAGGCCCTGGTACATATTGTCGGAGACTGCCACTTGCCAGATTTTTTTTTCATTTGTGTCATTTGTTCGAAAGCTGCCCCGTGGATTCTGCAAATGGGAAGAAAGCTTTTTTTAAAAAAAAAAATGTGTTGGACAGATGGGAGAATTCTGTCCCCCCCACTTCTTTCAGCTTGCCTCCCGATTGAATTCTGCTTCTGCAAGATCCGAGGAAGCAAATTGGAGAATAATTAAATACACGCACGCATGCAATGCGTGCTCACGCCGCCTCCACCTAGTGCTAGGCAACTAGCTAGGAATAGCCTCTCAGACACTTGTCACAAAGAAAAAAAAAGACAATGCCATCCAAACTCAGAATGGCAGATCACTCATTACCTTTAGCCTTTTCTGACAGCCCACATGCCCAAAGTCTTCCATGCGGCCATCAAGGGAGCTCGCGAGAGGCTCTCGCTCCATCTTCCTAACAGCCTGTCTGCCGCCTCTGAACCCCCTTAAGAAAAATGAATCTGTCTTGGCATTGCGAGGAGACACTCCAGCAGCTTGGAGTTAATGGGAGATCAGGTCTCTCCTCCTTTAGAGGCCAGAAACGGCACAGCATTGCAAGGAAGAGGGGGAGGGAGGGAGGGAGAGAGAGAGAAAGAGAGAGAGATGCATCCTGAGAAGGTGCAGAAGGACAGGCTTGGTCAAGGACATCCATAAGACACCAAGCATGCAAGATCCTCTTTGACTTGGCCAAGGCCAACTCTCCATTGAAGGCAGAGTGAGTTGGTGGCCTTAGATGGTCATACATGAGGAGGAGGGATGAGGAGGAGAAGAAGCGGAAGAGGAGGAGAGGATGGAGAAGAGGAGGAATGGAGGAGGAAGAGACCGAGTGCAGAAGGTGCAGAAGGACAGAGTTGGTCAAGGTGACAAGTAAGACATCCATAAGACACTAAACTTGCAAGGTGTGATCCTCCTTGTCTTGGCCAAGGCCAACTCTCCGTTGAAGGCAGAGTGAGTTGGTGACCTTAGATGGTCGTAGATGAGGAGGAGGAAGAGGAGGAGTGGAGGAGGAGGAGGAAGAAGAGGAGGAGACAGAGTGCAGAAGGTGCAGAAGGTGCAGAAGGACAGAGTTGGTCAAAGTGACAAGTAAGACATCCATAAATCACCAAACTTGCAAGGTGTGATCCTCCTTTTCTTGGCCAAGGCCAACTCTCCGTTGAAGGCAGAGTGAGTTGGTGACCTTAGATGGTCGTAGATGAGGAGGAGGAAGAGGAGGAGTGGAGGAGGAGGAGGAGACAGAGTGCAGAAGGTGCAGAAGGTGCAGAAGGACAGAGTTGGTCAAGGTGACAAGTAAGACATCCATAAATCACCAAACTTGCAAGGTGTGATCCTCCTTTTCTTGGCCAAGGCCAACTCTCCGTTGAAGGTAGAGTGATTTGGTGGCCTTAGATGGTCGTAGATGTTGGAGAAAACAACAATGAGTTAATCGAGAGACTTGTTAACCACGAAGCCAGTCTGGAATTCCTAAGCTAGGCTCTTTGATTTCGGGCCTTGGACAACTCGTCATGGCCAACTCTCTGTGGGACAACTCACTGCACAGCAAGAGCAGAGCTGCATAGCTAATATATATTGAAAAAGGGTGGAATAGAATCATTAAAGGATGCAAAGGAGGCACAAAATGAAATGCGAAAGAGAAAAATTAAAATGATCTTTTAATTATTTTAAACAATTAAATTGAATTGTTGAACTGTCCCATGGAGACTTATTCCATGGCGAGTTGGCCATGTCTCCCCCGAGATTGTACCACGGACAATAGAAGATTAAAACTATCTTAGGGGAGGGGAGGAGAAGGAGGAGGAAGAGGAGGAGAAGGAGTGGAGTCGGAAGAGGAGGAGTGGAGGAGGAGGAGAAGGAGGAGGAAGAAGAGGGAAGAGGGGGAGGGGAGGAGGAGGAAGAGGAGGGGGAGGAGGGGAGTGGGAAGAGGAGGAGGAGGAGGAGAAGGAAGGGAGAGGGAAGAGGAGAAGAGGAGGAGGAAGGAGAAGGAGGAGAATGGAAGAGAAGGAGTGGAGGGGGAAGAGTGGAGGGGGAAGAGTGGAGAAGGAGGAGGAAAAGGAGGAAAAGGAGGGGAAGAGGATGGGAGGGGGAAGAGGAGAAGGAGAAGGAGAGGAGTGGGAAGAGGCAGAGTGGAGGAGGAGGAGGAGGAGAAGGAGAAGGAAGAGGAGGAGAAGGAGTGGAAGAGGAGGAGTGGAGGGGAAGAGAAGGACTGGAGGAGGAGGAGGAGATTTTAAATGCCAAGAAGCACTCTGCCCAAATTAAAGGAGGCCCAAAAGGAGAGAAGCACATATGCACTCATGTTCAAATTTCACCAACTCACTATAATGAGTTGAAGGCCCCTGACTGGATGTGTAGCACTTATTCAGGCATTCGGTGTGGAGAAAGAAATGACCTTATTGCGCTGCTCAATATCGAGACTCAAGCTTTGCACAGTGCTATCTTCCTCTAACCAACCACTTGAGATAAGCAAGATTTGCAAACAATTTACCATCAGTCGCTCAAGGACAACCAAGGACTCCGTTTCCTCTGCAGATTCATTCCATGGTTTCAAGTTTTTGACAATTAGGCAAGCTGTCCAAAACCTCCGTCAATGGGATGTTGCTAGGACCCAACAGAGAAACCCTGCAGTCGGAAAAGTTTGTGTCGGAGAAATTTAACATAACATAACATAACATCAGAGTTGGAAGGGACCTTGGAGGCCTTCTAGTCCAACCCCCTGCCCAGGCAGGAAACCCTACACCATCTCAGTCAGATGGTTATCCAACATTTTCTTAAAAATTTCCAGTGTTGGAGCATTCACAACTTCTGAAGGCAAGTCGTTCCACTTATTAATTGTTCTAACTGTCAGGAAATTTCTCCTTAGTTCTAAGTTGCTTCTTTCTTTGACTGCCCATGTGCCTTCATAGGTAAGGTGACCAACTTTTAACAATGAGAAGGAGGACACAAATAAATTGAAGAAAAAAAAATATCGTAAATAAAAGAAACATTTTATTCATTGCAACAATAATACAGAATACACTATAACATGATAAATGCATAATAAAAAACATTTGTAACCATAACATTTTATATTTTAATTATTCTTACATGTCTATTCATTATTATTATTTAAATAGTACTTTTCCATTGAACGAATATTTTTTGTCCATGAATCATCTTCTAACAATATCTTGGAAATATCTGAACAAGAAATTTCCTTCCTATTGAATTTTACGGCAAGTGCTGCATTCAATCTCAATTTCTCACTTTTCAAAAAATCATTAGCAATTGAATAAATACAATTAATTATTAAAACTGGAACAATAACATAGGCGAATAAACTTGTAAATAAAATTATACACATTTGGAAATTATTAAATAGATAATGAATTAATAAAATGTGAATTGTTGTGCTCACCTGTGTAGGATTGAATATTAACTGAGAAAAAGTGAGACTAATGTGCGCGTAGGTGCCGTGTCGTGTTTCGGTAAGAAGTAAACAAAGCCACTTGTGTGCGGTGCACTCTCTCAAAACAATTCTCATGTGTGGAGCACATGCGTCTCATAACCGCGTCTTGCCGCATGTCATGTCAAATACAAATAAATCATGTCACACGCAACGGATCACCTGGGCATCGATTGAATATGGAGATTTACAGATTAGTCTTCAAATATTGAAAAGGAAAGGGGACATGGTGGCTCAGTGGCTAAGACGCTGAGCTTGTCGATCGAAAGGTTGGCAGTTCAGCGGTTCAAATCCCTAGTGCCGTATAACGGGGTGAGCTCCCGTTCCTTGTCCCAGCTTCTGCCAACCTAGCAGTTTGAAAGCAGGTAAAAAATGCAAGTAGAAAAAATAGGGACCACCTTTGGTGGGAAGGGAATAGCGTTCCGTGCGCCTTTGGCATTGAGTCATGCCGGTCACATGACCACTGAGACATCTTCAGACAGTGCTGGCTCTTTGGCTTTGAAACGGAGATGAGCACCGCCCCCTAGAGTCGGGAACGACTAGCATGTATCTGTGAGAGGAACCTTTACCTTTAGTCTAATGAAAAGAAAGACCAGGGGTGACATGATAGCAGTCATCCAATATCTCAGGGGCTGCCCCAAAGAAGAGGGAGTCAAGCTATTCTCCAAAGCACCTGAGGGCAGGACAAGAAGCAATGGGTGGAAACTCATCAAGAAGAGAAGCAACCTAGAACTAAGAAGAAGTTTCCTGACAGTGAGAAACAATTAACCACTGGAACGACTTGCCTCCAAAAATTGTGGATGCTCCATCACATCTTTTTTGAAAGAGATTGGACCACCATTTGTGTGAAGTGGTATAGGGCTTCCTGCTTGAGCAGGGGGTTGGACTAGAAGACCTCCAAGGTCCCTTCCAACTCTGGTTATTCTGTTAAGCGAGAAGAGGGTGGTAGCTTTAGAAAACTTTGCAACGGGCAAAAGTTCTACTATTTTTCCTCCCAATGCCAGGGGATGCTTTATTGCAAGTTATCCTGAGCTCTGAAATTACAGGTCTGCCCTTTTTTCTCCTGTTGAAAATCGGTTTGCAAAAGGTTGTGTAATTAAGCTCTCGCGAAAGAATATTATGCTCTAAAAACTGAGTCAGGGGGAGAGCAAATCCCTTCCTGTGCTGAATGCGGGAAAGCAGGGCTGCAGAGGGTTCCTTCTACACAAGTTAACAACCTCTGAGTGTGCCATGTGTGCCGTGTCTCCGTGTGTGCTTGTACACATAAAAGAAAAGGAAGGGGGGGGGGCGCAGCAAATTAATATCCTTCTATTCTTCTGGCATGACATCACCAGCAGCCAATCAGCGAGCCCCTTTTGTCTGCTACCTTTAAATAAGAGGAAATTTATCGCCATCGTTTGCAAGATATTGCAATGTGTTAAGGCCTGTGCACACATTCAAACGCACACACACACACACACACACACACACACACAGAGCCCTGTCACATTGGCCAACAATCTGTTCATTTCTGAGCCAATGATCATTGCCTCTGCAGGGCAGAGCAAGGGGGTGTGATTTTGCAGCAAGCACCCCAAAGTAGGCCTATTGCTGGCTCAAAAAGAATTGGTGTTTTAATCTCCTTCCTTCCTTCCTTCCTTCTTTCTTTCTTTCTTTCTTTCTTTCTTTCTTTCTTTCTTTCTTTCTTTCTTTCTTTTCCTTCCTACTTTCCTTCTTCCTTCCTCCTTCCCTCCCTCCCTTCCCTTCCCTTCCCTTCCCTTCCTCTCCCCTCCCTCCCTCCCTCCTTCCTTCCTTTCCTTCCTTCCTTCCTACTTTCTTTCTTTCTTCCTTTGCCTTCCTTCCTCCCTTCCTCCTCCCTCCTTCCCTCCCTCCCTCCCTCCCTCCTTCCTTCCTTCCTTTCTTCCTTCTTTCCTTCCTTCCTGTCATGTCTGCGCTGTGTTTGCGTTTCTTCAAACTACCAAGGGCATCTTGCTAACTTTTTAAAACCATATTATTAACCATTAAATTAAACCATTAAACCATTAAATCTCTTTTTAATGCATGCACCTTTGGGCATGTTTAACTATCTTATTCAGTTTTGTGCATTTTTCATCCTTTCTGTTATGCATTGTGGGTTTTCTTTCTTTCTTTTTAGAATTGTGGAGCCTACCTCAGGTTCCAGAAGGTCCAGATTTCAGTTTGTAAGTGGTCCATCATCAGCAATTCCCAAGTTGTGTTTTACTGTCTTAAATCAGTTTGTGGTGTGTGTGTGTGTCTGTTCCAAAATAACAAAAGCAACCTTCTGGATTTGTCTGTCCTCTGATAAATACATTCCTAGAAAGGTTTTGATCTCATCCACTTTCAAGCCAACCCTGAAAAGCCAACTTGCTTTTAAAGGTAATTGCCAAACACTTTTGTTCTCTTGAGCCTTTATACAGCAACAACAACAAAATCCATTTCTGGAGTGGTTTTGTGCGCCTCACCACAATTGACAAGGCAGCAACGAGTGCAAGTGCAGCGATGGAAGCTATTTTGTTAACAACTTACAACTCCTCCAGAGTTTCTCAGCCTGCCTCCTTCAGCAATTGCGCCTCGTAGTCCAGTCTTCCATGGGCACACTTCAACCTCCTTGCCTGGAGGACCAAAGGAAGGTCATTGTTCAATTGCACCAGCCGCTGTTGGCTCCGACCGCTGTGATTTAAACACACAGGTGGTGGAAGTTTGGCAGATGGAAAAACAAACACCCAAGAAGTCTTTGCAAGCGAACCTCACCCGGCTTTCAGCAGAGAATTTTAACTCTTCCACTCAATGGGCGGCATTGACACTTGAGTGGAGAACAGTCCCTGCAGGAGAAACAGTCAGTGGTGTTTCGACAATTCCTTCAGGAAGTATTTATCAAGCAGCCCACGACTCTCAAAGACACGATTAATTCTCGGCCTTAATGGAGCAGATCAAATCAGCTCTCCTTAAGGCGCAGAATGGTGGACTTTTTGTGACCGAGGCTCAAGTAGTGATTACCAAACACAATTCAGTCCTGAACAAACTTATTTTATTAAAACAGTGGAGAATTAATGCATTCTCAGCTTAGTCCAAAACAAAATTCTTCATAACCAATCCTTCGGCCTTATCACCAACCTTTTGTTGTCTTTGGCAACCTGCCAAAGGCTTTTTTTTGGCAAAACCCCCATAAAGTTCAAGAGACACTGACATGAAGCAATGGAATCAATGTTGCTTTTCTGCAAAGAACCCAATGGCACCTTGCTGCTCTTTTAACCCTTATGGGAGTGGCCAATCATCTTTTGGCCTTACTCCTGAGTTGTCCTTTTTGCTTCAGCTGCTCTTGCCTTCTGGCAGCTCTATGCATGCGTGCACTAGGAACAGGCTTCTCCTGTTCCTCTGCCTCTCTGTTGTCCGCCTCTGGAGGCTCCAGAGTCTGTGCATTGCTCCAGATGGCTCTGGCCCCATCTCTGCCTCCGAGCTCTGCCTCAGAAAAAAGCCTCTGAAGCTCTGTTTGGAGGCTTTTTTTCTGAAGCTCTTTTTGGGGACTTCTTTTCTGAAGCTCTGTTTGAGGGCATTTTTTCTGAAGCTCTGTTTGGAGGCTTCTTTTCTGAAGCTCTGTTTGAGGGCATTTTTTCTGAAGCTCTGTTTGGAGGCTTCTTTTCTGAAGCTCTGTTTGAAGGCTTTTGTTCTGAAGCTCTGTTTGGAGGCTTTTTTTCTGAAGCTTCATTTCTGATGCTTTTTTCAGCCTCTGAAACCTCTCTCTGAGAAGCTGGGCAGGGCTACATTCGGAGTATAAGACACACCCAGATTTTCACTCTCTTTTTTGGGGAAAAAAGGGTGCATTTTATACTCTGAAAAATACCGTAAGTAACAGAAAAGCAGGTTGCAATTGAGTGTTAGGAGAAACACTCCTAGTAGTAGGAGCGATTTGTGGAGTTGGTTAAGTACAGGAAGTAGTGGTTGCTTTCCTTTGGGCACTATAATTTGAATTCCTGTCCCAGGGCCGAGTTGGACCAAGACCTCACTGGCTGTTTTCAGTTTTCTGCAATCCTGTGAATTTCGACCATTCCCCTTGGCCGCAATTTCTAAACCACTTTGAGAATTCCAGCGCATGGAATAGGAAACTCAAACCACACGGAGCAGCAGAGTTTTTATATCACAATTTACTCATGACCTCTTTCAGCCTGGGCTGCACTGCCAGGCGCTGGGATGAGAGCTCCCTTTAATTTATCACCAGTTCTTCCGCCAGAGAATCTCGCCTTTGCTCATCACGAGTGGAAATGCTTACAAAGTTCTCAGCGAACAAACGCCAGGCCTGTTAGCCCAAAGCAAAGCCCGCCAATGTTTCATGTGGCTTGCAGTCAGGAAAGTGTGACTCGGTGGGGACTTAAGTTTCTGATGTTCTCTTCTCCAGAGGAAACTCTAGACGTTGCCTTGGACCATCCCATGGTTCAGAAACGAGGAGGACCAAACAGAGACTTCTTTGAGGGGTCCTGGGTGGTCTCTGAGCTCGCTTGTTTTCTTGTAGACGTTTCATGACCCAAAGTAGGTAACATCATCGGTGCTAGTCCTGATGAGGTTACCTAGTTTGGGTCATGAAACGTCTGCAAGAAAACAACCAAGCTCAGAGGGCACCAAGGGCCCCACAGTTCTCCTCCTCCTCCTCCTCCTCCTCCTCCTCCTCCTCCTCCTCCTCCTCCTCCTCCACCTCCTCCTCCTCCTCCTCTTCTCCACAAACCCCACTCCCTACTAACACTGATGATGTTAACTATTTGGGTCATGAAACAACCAAGCTCAGAGGGCACCAAAGGCCCCTCATGTCAATCCTGAGCTACAAATATTCTCCTTTATTAGAGAGTTCTTTGTCTGAAGGTGTCTCTCTGTCTTATAAGAAGCCCTCCATTAAAATTTGTTTGTTGATGTTCTCAAGATGTCTCCTTTACCTTGGGGGGAATAGAGCAACTGGGGGAAAGGAGGACTTTTAGGATCCAGTCTGGGACGGACATCGGGTCCAGAGGTTTAATCTTCGGGTGTGCTGGAGGCCTGGAACCAGTAGTGGGATTCAGCTGGTTCAGACCGGTTTGGGAGAACCGGTAGTTGTGACCTGCGGGTGGAGCCGCCTGCCCCACCCCCCACCCTGGTGCTATGCTGTCCTATTTAGCTGTGTTTTTTAAGCTGTGCATATGCCTGAAAGCGTGCGTGTGAGAAAAATGCATGCGCAGAAGGCCACATACACGCAAGTGAAGCGAGAGTCTGCGCATGCTCACATTTTCGGTGCTGGCATGAACCAGTTGTTAAATTATGTGAAGCCCACCTCTGCCTAGAGCCCATCCTCACAGAACTTCTCTCTCTCTCTCTCTCTCTCTCTCTCTCAATCTCTCTCTCCAAAATCTATGTTCAGGGAGAGAAGTTCCAGCACAAGTCCGAAAGTTCAGAAAACTAAACCTTCTGGTCCGGGTGACCGACCTAGATTGGATCTTGCAACATATCTCAAACGGGGTTGCTAGGATATACTTTCTCTGTTCATGCCGTGAGCTCTAGAATCTCTGAACTGGATGTTTTATGGGGAATTAAAGGGATGGGTCGCAATCTGGACCCACTGTGAGAGATTCAGTGGTGGGATTCAGCCAGTTCACACCTATTTGGGATAACCGGTTGTTAACTTTCTAAGCAGTTCGGAGAACTGGTTGTTGGAAGAAATCTTATCTCGTTTTTCCCACCCATTTTATAGGGCTAATCCTGTAAGGAAGGCAGGAAGGCAACATTCTGGTGGTGTTTCTAGCCTAATCTTTATCGCCCTGCTTACAGAAATTGCCTCTCTGGTTAACCCTTATTACATTGTAACAGCTAAAGCAAAGCGCCCATTGAGGTGAGTGATGTTGAGTTGGCCATGCCCACACGGTCACATGACCACTGAGCCACGCCGACCCAGCTGATCCTTAGGGCAGAGAACTGGTTGTTAAATGATTTGAATCCCACCACTGGAGAGATCTAGCCAAGTCAGGATCCCGTAGACCTTAAATCTGGCGGAGGCAACGTCCCCCACTCCCTTCCCTTCCTTCTTCTAATCTCTGAAAACAAAACCTTTCTCTTCTATTCAGACTGAGCACAAACAACTTGCCCATCCAATGTTTCGTCTTAGGGAGCCTGGGGCTATACTCTGCCAGAAAATTACTACTTACCACGGGTAGTTCACGTTCAGAAGCACCAAAGTTAGCTGGGGTGACCGAGACGAGATATTTTTCTTTTCTTGCTGTGCCATCTTCCCCTGTTCCAGCATGAGGCGACAGGCAGGAGTTTTTTTTTTTAAAGCCCGTGTTTGTACAGGCAGCAAATGCCCTTCTGCGGTCCAATTTTAATACAGAACTTGAAAATGTCTGGTGGCAGATAATAAATGAGCTCGCTTTGAGCTGAGTAAATATTTTCCGTATTGGAACCTAATCTGCCCTCTTAAATCAGTGGAAGAATTTGGCTTTCTGCTCTTCTGTCGGCAGAGATTGCCAGGGTATCTGTGCCCGTTAAAAACAATTCTTGCAAAGAAATCCGTCATTAAGTTTCAAAGAGGTTGGCTCCAGCTTTATGATTTAGTTCTCCTACAAATCTGTTCTGTCTCTTGATTTTATCTAATACTTTTTTTTTTTTATTACAGCCCAACCACAGCAGGGGGTGAAATGCTCCCGGTTCGGACCGGATCACGCGATCCGGTAGCGATGGCAGTAGGTGGTAGCAAAAATCCCTGTTCAGCTGGGATCATCAGAACCTTTTAAAAGCATTTTTTCTACAACCTCTTCGGTCGAAAACTCTCTCCCCTGCCATAGTGCAGGAGGCCAACTAGGCCACATCAACCATGGCCACGCCCACCCAGCAACCGGGCAGAGAACCCCTTGCTAAAATTTCTGAAGCCCACTCCTACCCAAGCACACACACACACACACACACACAGAGAGAGAGAGAGAGGATGGCATTCTCCTCGAAGACAACCCTTGCTTTGGAGATTTAAAGCTTGATCTCTGTTGTGTCAGTTGTGGTCAAAAACCACAAGTATGAAAAACATTCCATGCAGTGCCGGGGACCGAGCGGGGGAACGGTTAGAATGGAGTCTTCAAAGGGAGGTCAGCCGTTTCTCTGTTGTCCCAGTAACATTTGCTGCAGCTCGAGATGTTTGGGTAGCGAGAGGAGCGTCTCAAATTCGGTGTGGGGCACAACCCAGGGGTGGGGGTGGGGGGCAGAGTCAATGGCTTTGCAAAGCTCAGGCACTGCAAGGGGTGTTGAGATTTGGACGGGCTCCATCCGTCTACCCAGACAGATCATTTCTTTCGGGGGGGGGGAAATGGTTTTTCTTCCTCTCTTGTTTTTAAAACCACGTTTTAAACCTATTTTCAGCCTACATTGCGGCTTCTATGGGTTTCCTCCCTTGAGATGGCCGGGAACCAGAAATCAGAGGTGCCTCTGAAGGAAGTTATTGGCTTTGGGCCAAAGGTGTGTGTGTGTGTGTTTTTTTTAAGAGGCCACTGGACTTCCTGGTTTTCCTTTGAAGACGTTTCCCTTCTCATCCAGGAAGCTTCTTCAGCTCCGAATGCAGGAGCTGAAGAGGTTTCTTGGATGAGAAGCAAAACGTCTTCAGAGAAAACCAAACACCCAATGTGAAATATTTCTGGACGCGCTCAATTGTATTAATGTCCGATATGCAGTGCGGGTTCCAGACAGATGAGCTGTATCTATTGTGTGCTCGTGTCTTGCTGTGGTTGAAGCTGAAGTAGTCATTGACAGGTAGGACATTGTGGCAGATGATTTTATGAGCTATGCTTAGGTCAGACTGAAAGTGGCGTAGTTCTAAATTTTCTAAGCCCAAAATTTCAAGTCTGAATGCAGGTAAACCGATGGAACACAACAATATGGAGTTTGGGGTTGTTTCTTTGTAAAGGCCTTAGCACTCATTACACGGCCTGTTGTCTCCCTAAACAACAACACCGGGGTTATGAATTGTCCTTGGGATGTCATGACAATTTTGTTGCCGTGGAACATTGTTGCTTGCATTCTCTCGGAGTTAGCTCAGAAGTGAGCCTGGCCGTTTCTTAAATCTCCTAAACAAGAGGCAACTTCGAACACAAAGCCAGCTGCTTCTTCTCTGTCATTCCCTCTGGGACAAGATAAACATGGGTTTTTAAGTGACATTGGAAGGTTGACCTTCAAGTGAGGCAGGATTTCGCCTTCCCGTCAAAGAACGCTTTTAGTTGAGGTCATGAAAAATGGCTAAAGAGTAAAGTAAGGGTATTTTCTGAATATGTGGAAGGAAGGAAGGAAGGAAGGAAGGAAGGAAGGAAGGAAGGAAGGAAGGAAGGAAGGAAGGAAGGAAGGAAGGAAGGAAGATAGATAGATGGGGACTTGGTACCTACCCCACTTGTGACTTTCCCACATAATGAGTGAATGCAAAACTCAGTGGTGGGTTTCAATTTTTTTTTACTACCGGTTCTGTGGGCGTGGCTTAGTGGGTGTGGCAGGGGAAGGATACTGTAAAATCTCCATTCCCTCCCAATCAGCTGGGACTTGGGAAGCAGAGAATAGATGAGGGCGGGGCCAGTCAGAATTTTTACTACCGGTTCTGTGGGTGTGGCTTGGTGGGCGTGGCAGGGGAAGGATACTGCAAAATCTCCATTCCCACCCCACTCCAGGGGAAGGATACTGCAAAATCCCCATTTCCTCCCCATCAGCTGGGACTTGGGAGGCAGAGAATAGATGGGGGCGGGGCCAGTCAGAATTTTTACTACCAGTTCTGTGGGTGTGGCTTGGTGGGCGTGGCTTGGTGGGTGTGGCAGGGGAAGGATACTGCAAAATCTCCATTCCCACCCCACTCCAGGGGAAGGTTACTGCAAAATCCCCATTTCCTCCCCATCAGCTGGGACTCGGGAGGCAGAGAATAGATGGGGGTGGGGCCAGTCAGAATTTTTACTACTGGTTCTCCGAACTACTCAAAATTTCCGCTACCGGTTCTACAGAACTGGTAACTCACCTCTGAAACCCATCTCTGGCAAAACTCCAGAACCAAAAGGGAACCGAGGGAACACAAAGCCAGCAGTTTAGAAGGGTTTTTATAAAATGCACAGCTTGTTTAGAAGATGGGAAACTTTTCCAATATCTCTCAGAGGCTGCAGAAATCCTTACCTAGCTAGCATCTGTCCCTACTTGGGCCAACAGAAGAAGAGCGCAGCCACTGCACTGAGAAACATCTGGACGTGCTGCTGCCTGTGTCTGGTTGGCTTTGGCGTTGGGGTGGAGGAAAGCTTACACCCAGTGAGTAGCCGCTTTCGTGGGTAGGTTCTGAGACAGGAAGGAGCTGTATACACAAGCAGCTAGGAGAGAAACTTAGTGGGATTAGGAGATTGTGTTGAGAATGTCCACATGGAGGCTGGACCAGAACTTTTCTGGCACAGAAAACTCAAGTTGGGAAGGAAGGCTTCTCAAAGCTTTGTATTAACTCATTCAGATGAGGTTCACAAGACCAGCCTTACTCTTAGTCAAGCTGAGCTAGGCGCTTCAGGAGACAAGACTACTGTTAATGCTACAAGAATGTAATTGTTAAATTACCTGTGAGTAGAAAGGTGCTGTCTTGAAACCAGGCAGAAGCTTTGTTCTTCCCCTTTTGGTGGGAACATCTCAAGAACGTCTGTTCAGAGGCTCCCCTCTTTCGGAAGTTAGGAAGACAGGGACAAGGTGTATGGCCTTCTCTGTGGTATCCCCCAGGGATAGAATTCAATTTTTTTTACTACCGGTTCTGTGGGCGTGGCTTGGTGGGCGTGGCAGGGGAAGGATACTGCAAAATCCCCATTCCCTCCCCATTCCTGGGGGAAGGGTATTGCAAAATCTCCATTCCCTCCCTACTCCGGGGCCAGCCAGAGATGGTATTTGCCGGTTCTCCAGACTGCTCAAAATTTCTGCTACCAATTCTCCGAACGGCTCAAAATTTCCACTACAGGTTCTCCAGAACCTGCTGGATTTCACCCCTGGTCCATACTCTTACTAGTTCATAAAGCTCCCTTCTTCAGACAATGGAATGGATTTTATGGAGCCTACAATCATCTTGTAAGGAAGGCTGACTGTATTTACTATTATATTATGCTTTTTAAAAAATAAGAATAACTGCACCCACCGAGAGTCTTTAATTTTTGAAACCTGAAATAACTGTTGAGCCGATTACCTTTTCCTCCTGGTTGACTCAGCCAACCTTCTCCTTTGACATCCTGCTGCAATGGTGTGTGACGCAGAATGAAGTCGTATCAGCTCGAGGGTTGAAGGCATCATTGAAAAGCTCTTACATTTTACAGGTATTAAAGACCACAATTGAGCCCAAGATTGGTGTTGCTAAGGGAGACATTTGTTAAGGAAATATTTGCCACATTTTACGATCTTTCGTGCCTCCGTTGTTGAGTGGATCACTGCAGTTATTAACTTAATCACACGGTTGTTAAGTGAATCTGACTTCCCTTTGCTAGTCAGAAGGTTGCAAAAGGGGTATCCTGTGACCCCCGGCACACTGCAACCATCATAAATATGAGTCAATTGCCAAGCATCTGAATTTTGATCACATGACCATGGGCAGGGGTCAGCAACCTTAAACACTCAAAGAAGCCACAAAAGCCCTAACCGGAAGACACCTGTTCAATTCTGGAGCCAACCAGAAGTCCGGTTCCCTCCACCATAGAGTCTCCTCCTAGCGCGGCATCCTTTTTCCTCTGCCTATCCTAACTGAAAGCTCTATCAATTGTGGAGCCGACCGGCGACAGGGAGCTGCAGGAGAGGGATGAAAGAGCCACATGCGGCTCCAGAGCCGCAGGTTGCTGACGCCTGACCATGGGGATGCTGCAACAATCGTAAGCGTGAAGAATGGTCATCGGTCCCTTTTTGGAGTGCCATTGTAACTTAGAACAGTCACTAAATGAACTGTCGTAACTCAGGGACTGCCTGCATCAGAAAAGGAAGGTGCCATGTTGTTCTTTGTCTCAAACGGTGCTGGGATCTCAGGCCAGTATTTGCGATTTTTGTAGACTTTTAGAAAGGAACCTATAACTTGGTCTGCTGTTGTTGTGGTCCACCAGCAGTCTGTGGAGCTGGCAGCGGAATCGGACAGTGAGGAGGCTGGGGAGGATGATGGGCCAGTTCCGGAGTCACGGGAAAGCCTGGATGAGGACTCTGTGTCAGAGGCAGAGATGGGCCCAGGGCCATCTAGGAGCGATGCATGGACTCCAGAGCCTCCAGAAGCAGACTGCAGAGAGGCAGAAGAACAGGAAGAGCCTGTTCCTAATGCACACATGCAAAGAGCTTTCCAGAAGGCAAGAGCAGCTAAAAGGACGACTTGGGAGTAAGGCCAGGAGATGATTGGTCCCTCCCATGAGGCTTAAAAGAGCAGCAACTGCTCCTGGGCTCTTTATAGGAAAGCAACGTTGCTACATTTGTTTCTAGTCGGCATCTCTTGTTTCTGAACTTCATGGGGTTCTTGCCAAGAAAAGCCTTTGGCAAGGTGCCAAAGAAGACAAAGGTTTGTGATAAGGCCGAAGGACTTTTTCTGAAGGTCTTCGTTTTGGAATTAATTTGGACAAAGCTGAGAATGAAGTAATTCTCAGCTGTTCTAATAAAATATCTTCGTTTAGGACTGATCGTGTTGGGCAATAACAACTTGGGCCTGGGTCACAACAGCTGTGTAGATGCTTAGGTGGTTGAGGGGTGGAGAATTTTTGGTGGGTAGGGGTGTGTCAAGGGATTGCCATGTGTGTTGGGCTTGGTCTCTGGGTGTTACATGAATTTTGTTGTATGGGTATACTGTGTATAGACATACAATGACTACAAACTTTACATATAAAGGGTCTTTGGGAATCATCCACTGCTGTCATCCCTTTTAAAAATAGATTTTTTTTTGATGGATCTGGAGATAAGATACCAAAAAAATGTAGAAATAATCTCTTCATTACATTTCCAGAAGTTTGGGCTGGGGCAGATGTCGGCTTTTGGCAAATATTGAATCTAATGGAGCTTCAGTCTATGTGCCAAGTCAGCTGTGATTGCTGGAAAAGATAGGCCAGGTAACATAAAAAGAATATTTTTTGGCTGAGTTTGCTTCTGATTAATGATCTTTAGTGGTGTAATTACGGGATCTCAGAAGGAGATACTGGGGGGGAAAACCTCTCCTATAAATATGTTGTCTTCCAGAATGAACCAAAAGCTTTTAAAGTTTATCTTTTATTTGTAATATAATATAATAACAGACTTGGAAGGGACCTTGGAGGTCTTCTAGTCCAACCCTCTGCTTAGGTAGGAAACCCTACACCACTTCAGACAAGTGGTTATCCAACATTTTCTTAAAAACTTCCAGTGTTGGAGCATTCACAACTTCTGGAGGCAAATTGTTCCACTGATGAATTGTTCTCACTGTCAGGAAATTTCTCCTTAGTTCTAAGTTGCTTCTCTCCTTGATGAGTTTCCATCTGTTGCTTCTTGTCCTGCCCTCAGGTGCTTTGGAGAATAAGTTGAACCTCCTCTTCTTTGTGGCAGCCCCTGAGATATTGGAAGATTGCTATCATGTCTCCCCTAGTCCTTCTTTTCATTAAACTAGACATACCCAGTTCCTGCAACCGTTCTTTATATATTTTAGCCTCTAGCCCCTTAATCCTCTTTGTTGCTCTTCTCTGCACTCTTTCTAGAGTCTCAACATCAGTGGTGGGTTTCAAATTTTTTTACTACCGGTTCTGTGGTTGTGGCTTGGTGGGTGTGGCAGGGGAAGGATACTGTAAAATCTCCATTCTCACCCCACTCCAGGGGAAGGTTACTGCAAAATCCCCATTTCCTTCCCATCAGCTGGGACTCGGGAGGCAGAGAATACATAGGGGCGGGGCCAATCAGAATTTTTACTACCGGTTCTCCAAACTACTCAAAATTTCCACTACCGGTTCTCCAGAACTGGTCAGAACCTGCTGAAAGCCACCTCTGCTCCACATCCTTTTTACATCGTGACGATCAAAACTGGATAGGAATCTGTCTTAAAATCTAATTCCAATCTAAATCCCCTAAATTGAGCTGAATCATTCAGATGATTAAAATTTGGAAAGTCAATCTGGTTCAAGGAATGATGCAAATCACTTTTGAAGGTAAACCATATCGTTGCATTGTCTTCTCTAAACATTAAGGTTGTTTTCCCCCCTGAAGGTGTTAGAGAAAAGGCTTTCTCAATCTTGAGTTTTCCAACTGTTTAACGCTACAACGTACAATGTAGCTCAAATCTACTTCAAGAGAACAGCTGGATCTCAAAACGAGGGGTGTGTTTTCATGCCAACTAGATGAGGTGATGACAGGCCCATGGAAGAAGGCCAGGTGATACTACGGTGGAAAAATTCCAAGTAGTACTTTAGAGTTTTCACTTGGAAGGAGATATCGTGCATGGTTCCTTAATTTTTCTGGAACAAAAATCCACACGGGTCAAACCAGAACTCGTACTGATAACCTTTGCAGGTCTGTAAAACAAATGACATTGTAACATTGTGATGTTTCACTTGGCAACCCGCTTTGCTTAATGACCAAATGGCCGGTCACAATTGCGGTCATTAAATGTGGATATCCTGGGGTGAAATCCAGCAGGTTCTGGAGAACCGGTAGCAGAAATTTTGAGTAGTTCGGAGAACTGGCAAATGCCACCTCTGGCTGGCCCCAGAGTGGGGTGGGAATGAAGATTTTGCAGTATCCTTCCCCTGGAGTGGGGAGGGAATGGGGATTTTGCAGTATCCTTCTCCTGGAGTGGGGTGGGAATGGGGATTTTGCAGTATCCTTCCCCTGCCATGCCCACCAAGCCACACCACACCCAACAAGCCACGCCCACAGAACTGTAGTAAAAAAATTTGGATTTCACTACTGGGATATCCTATATTATAAAAACTCAGAACACCAGAGGCGTTATCATGAGTCTTTTTGTGACCTTCTTTGTGATATTACAAAACTAAAACTTTTTTTTTTTTAAAAAGCTAAGTTTTTGAGGCTAGAATCAGGGCGTTGCGCATATTTGTGAATGTGCTTGGCTAAGCGCACTGATTTTGTTTCTGTAGGTCCTCGGATATTTCCCTGAAGGGTTTTGTTTTTTTTTTTTAAAAATTGGAATAAGTTGACCTAGAAAAATATTCAAATCCATCAGTTGGAACAGTTGCTCCAGAACGTCTCATAAACATTCCTGCGTGATACAACTTGATATGCTAAGCATAAACAGTTCAATGTAGATTTTGCAGACAACGAAAGAAGTTTAGAGTTAGCGAGAAAGTCAGCACTTTATATATTTCAGGTCTTTCAATTTTTGCCCTTCGTTTCATTAACTAGGAGAATTCTGGGGGATGTTTAGATGCCATGGGAATTCTTCCCTCCTAGTCAGACCTAGGACAAAATGAGGGGCGGAGGTGAAGAAAGCAGAAATTCAAGCTTTTTTTTTTTTTTGTTCCCGTAGAAAGAAACAATATCCTGGGTTGGCTTGGGAATTTTCTTTCCTGAACAAAGCCACAATCTATGGCTTTGGAACTTCTGCCGTAGTGAGGTTAATTAACTTTGGCTTAACTTTGCTTTGAGTCAGATAACTCTCTTGATTAACTAGCCCTCCGTTCAACCTTGATTTAGTGAGCTTGTGAGGATTTCAAACTTGTAGTATCGGTGAAAATGGTCAGCCCGTAGTAAATGATTCAAAGGCCGCAGTAGCCATCGCATTTGCAAATTTTAAATTGACCGCAGGTGACGCCGCTACATGAACTAGTACAGTGATGGCTAACCTTTTCCGGACCAAGTGCCCAAAGCATGCGCGCCCGAACGAGTGGTGAAATCCAAATTTTTTTATTACAGGTTCTGTGGGCGTGGCTTGGTGGGCGTGGTGTGGCTTGGTGGGTGTGGCTTGATGGTGTTCTGTCCCCCTCGCTCGGGGGGGGGGGCGCAGACACAACAGATGGGCATGGCTGGGGAAGGATACTGCAAAATCTTCATTCCACCCCACTCCTGGGGAAAGGATATTGCAAAATCCCCATTCCCAACCCACTCCGGGGGAAGGTTACTGCAAAATCTCCATTCCCTCCCCACTCCTGGGGGAAGGATATTGAAAAATCCCCATTCCTACCCCACTTCAGGGGGAAGGATACTGCAAAATCTCCGTTCCCTCCCCATGCCTGCAGGAAGGATATTGCAAAATCTCCATTCCCACCCCACTCCAGGGGGAAGGATACTGCAAAATCTCCGTTCCCTCCCCACGCCTGCAGGAAGGATACTGCAAAATCTCCATTCCCACCCCACTCCAGGGGGAAGGATACTGCAAAATCTCCGTTCCCTCCCCACGCCTGCAGGAAGGATACTGCAAAATCTCCATTCCCACCCCACTCCAGGGGGAAGGATATTGCAAACTCTCCATTCCCACCCCACTCCTGAGGAAAGGATATTGCAAAATCCCCATTCCCAACCCGCTCCGGGGGAAGGTTACTGCAAAATCTCCATTCCCTCCCCACTCCTGGGGGAAGGATATTGCAAAATCCCCATTCCTACCCCACTCTGGGGCCAGCCAGAGGTGATATTTGCTGGTTCTCTGAACTACTCAAAATTTCCGCTACCGGTTCTCCAGAACCTGTCAGAACCTGCTGGATTTCACCCCTGGCTTGAACCCCCAAAATTCAACCCATGTGTGGCCCCTGTGCATGCGCCCCGCCACCCCATGCATGTGTGGACCCTCGTGCATGCCCCACTCCTACCACGCACGCGCGCAGCCCCCCTGCACCACCCCACTGCATGTACACAGGGACCCACATACGCGCCCCGCCCCCTGCAGATGCGTGGCACAGATGCGATGACCAGCTGGTCGGCAGGAGGCACACACACTTGCGTGGCGGAGCTCAACTGGGGCAATGGCTCATGTGTCCACAGGGAGGGCACTGAATGCCACCTGTGGCATGCGTGCCATAGGTTTGCCATCATGGAACTAGTGGAACAAGTATTATCAGAATTATTATCAGAATAATAAGAGTTGGGTGGGACCTTGGAGGTCTTCTAGTCCAACCCCTGAAAAGGCAGGAAACCCTATACCACTTCAGACAAATGGTTATCCAACCTCTTCTTAAAAACTTCCAGTGTTGGAGCATTTACAACTTCTGCAGGCAAGTTGTTCCACTGATTAATTGTTCTAACTGTCAGGAAATTTCTCCTTAGTTCTAAGTTGCTTCTCTCCTTGATGAGTTTCCATCCTTTGCTTCTTGTCCTACCTTCTGGTGCTTTGGAGAACAGCTTGACTCCCTCTTCTTTTTGGCAGCCCCTGAGATATTGGAAGACTGCTCTCATGTCTCCCTTAGTCCTTCTTTCCTACAACTGTTGTTCATTCTCCTCCCATTTAACATAAATGGAAAGAGCAGAACAGGAAAGGGACAATCCATCTCCAATCATGGCCACTGCGAGGTTGCAGAGCCCATGTCCACATCAGTAGTGGGTTTCAAAACCTGTCGCTACCGGTTTGCTCCAGTGGTGGGCTTCAAAATTTTTTACTACTGGTTCTGTGGGTGTGGCTTGGTGGGTGTGGCATGGCTTGGTGGGTGTGGCTTGGTGGGTTTGGCAGGGGAAGGATACTGTAAACAATGTCGGCTGGCGGCCCCCAGGGGAAGGGCCTTCTCTGTTGGAGCACCCACCCTCTGGAACGAACTTCCCCCCGGTTTACGCCAATTACCTGACCTTCGAACCTTTGGCCGTGAATTGAAAACATACCTGTTCATCCAAGCGGGACTGGCTTGATTTTTAAATTTTCAAATTTCTGGTTTTTAATAATTTTAGATTGGGGTATTTTAATATAGGTCAATTTGACGGTTTTAATTTTCGGCCATCTTTGAATATGTATTTTAATTGTTATTTTAATTTTGTATATTATTGTTTTAATCTGGCTGTACACCGCCGTGAGTCCTTCGGGAGAAGGACGGTATAAAAATCTAAATAAACTAATAAACTAATAAAAACTAAACTAAAATCTCCATTCCCACCCCACTCCAGGGAAAGGATACTGTAAAATCTCCATTCCCTTCCCAATCCAGGGGAAGGTTACTGCAAAATCTCCATTCCCTCCCAATCAGCTGGGACTTGGGAGGCAGAGAATAGATGGGGGGCGGCGCCAGTCAGAATTTTTACTACCGGTTCTCCGAACTACTCAAAATTTCCGCTACCGGTTCTCCAGAGCTGGTCAGAACCTGCTGAAGCCCACTTCTGGTTTGCTCATGCGTGCGCGTGATGCTTCTACGCACGCACAGAAGCATCCAGATGGGTGGGCGGAGCCTCCCGCCACTGCTACCGGTTCGCCCAAACCCACCATTGGTCCACATCTTTCTTTCCTCCACTGTTACATCTTCAATAACTGGAACTCTGATTCTGTCACCAGTGTCATCGCCACTAGATGGACGAACGTCAAAGTAATGAAATACGATTCTCACACAGAGAAGAGAGTGATACCTGCTTTCAAAATAGTGTGATTTTGGCTCCTGATTCAGGCAGAAGAACGGAGTGGTTTCTAAGCCATGAGCCCTTCCCCTCCTCCAGAATTCATCTGGTTCTTAGATCTTTGTCTTTGATTGCTGGAGCTCTGGCATCAGATGAGTAGAAGTTGCCACATGCTATTGGAAGCTTGTGTGAGATCCATATCTCCTTCTATTCAGCCAATGAGCTTCCCAAGAAACAGCTTGCAAGGAAAAGGACCCCCCCCCCCGCAAAAAACCACAATATTTCCCGTGCATAATTTGCCCTAGAAGCAAGCAGGATGGCATCTGATCAAAGACTGGATGACTAACTTCAACTTAGCTTGAGCTGTTTCTACTTGCTCGGAAGAATTTGTTCCAGGAACTTTGGCAGAGATTCTCGGTGTCTTCTGGTCTCAATCCATACCTCGGTGGGGTTCCCTTGCTGTAGTGGGATGGTCCAAGTTGGAGCAATCTAGCTCTTCTCAGTATTCCTAAGAAAGTTGGCCTTCCACATCTTTGGGGCGTTGCTTTGCATTCTTTCAGGATGGGAAAAAGAGCAGAATGTTTAGTCTTCTCTCCGTGGAACCTTCCCTGTAAACTTAAAACTAAACTTGCAGAGTTGGTTCTTTCCAACCTGGATGGAAGCCCCACACAAGCCAAGAGGAGAGGAACCCCGATGGGGAGGCCATTCTGAGGAGCTAGTTAGACGCAGCCTTTCGATTGAGCCCAGCTGTTGGTGCCAAGAAGGTGACCTGTAACTTTTGGGAAACCCTTGCTGGGTATGGTTACCTAACATGGCCTGAAGTAATAACAATAATAAATAATAATAACAACAACAGAGTTGGAAGGGACCTTGGAGGCCTTCTAGTCCAACCCCCTGCCCAGGCAGGAAACCCTACACCATCTCAGACAGATGGTTATCCAACATCGTCTTAAAAATTTCCAGTGTTGGGGCTTTTAAAACTTCTGCAGGCAAGTTGTTCCACTTATTAATTTTTCTAACTGTCAGGAAATTTCTCCTTAGTTCTAAGTTGCTTCTTTCCTTGATCAGTTTCCACCCATTGCTTCTTATTCTACCCTCAGGTGCTTTGGAGAACAGCTTAACTCCCTCTTCTTTGTGGCAGCCCCTGAGATATTGGAAGGCTGCTATCATGTCTCCCCTAGTCCTTCTTTTCATTAAACTAGACATACCAAGTTCCTGCAACCGTTCTTCATATGTTCTAGCCTCCAGGCCCCTAATCCTCTTTGTTGCTCTTCTTTGCACTCTTTCTAGAGTCTCAACATCTTTTTTACATCGTGGCGACCAAAACTGAATGCAATATTCCAAGTGTGGCCTTACCAAGGCCTTATAAAGTGGTATTAACACTTCATGCGATTGTGATTCATTTGAAGTCATTTGAAGCCTCCTTTCCCAACGTTGGTGTCCTCCTGATGTTAGAGCACGGCTGGATGTTAGAGTCCATGAAGCATGGCCATAAATATTGACTTTCCAGACTCAACTCTCTGCATTCAGTAACTGCAGGGGCTTCACAGATATGCTGTGGCTAGTTAAGTTGCTTTACTGCAGACTATATATACCTCCAGAAGTTCTGCCTATTGACATATGCAACTTATCCTTTCCTCCCTCCCTCCCTCCCTCTCCTTCCTTCCTTCCTCCCTCCCTCCCTCCCTCTCTCCCCTCTCTCTTTTTCTCTTTTTCTCTCTTTCTCTTTCTCTCTCTCTTTTTCTCTTTCTCTCTTTCTCTCTACAGGATTTAAACTGTAGACCTTCTTTCATTTGGAGATACCTGCTACCCATTAATATAATGTATCTGTCTGGCCTATAAATGTCTGATTCCTAGATTGTGGTCAGGATTTGCACCACCACCCCCTTTTTTTTCCCCCCTATCCTTTGAACATTTTCAATTTTGGAGCTTAATGCAGTCATTTTTCCTTTATTTTAGCTACAACACGAAAAACAGAACAGGACCTCCCCTCTCCAACTCCGATGTTCATTATGATTCCCAATTCAGCTTTCTTTGTGGCATCCAAGCCTTTTGGACTGCAGCGCCCTGCCCTCCCTGACTACTTTTGGCTGGGCCTGATAGGGAATGTAGTCTTAAAAAAAAACCTGGGGAAATCCATAGGTTGGGAAGGACGTCTCTTCTAACTGAGCTATGCTTTGAATCCCGAATGTTCTCTGCGGGATAATGTGCAGTTTAGTAGATCTTTGCACATGAAGGCATGGCGATAGATTAAAATATGGCTGACGCTTAGACGCTCTTTGCTGCGGCATTTCGGGGAACAAAAGGGATCAATATTTATTAGGGGCAGAGAGCACGGCTGTGCAGGAGGCACATTGATCAGCCTGTCAGCGGAACCCAGGGCCGTATATCTTCTTTGTGATTTGAAAGAGCCTGGACGGCCATAGGGAGGAGGAGAGGGCAGAGTGACCTCAAGGAGGCAGAAGGAAGGGGCAGGGAAGGGGAAATAGGCCACTGCCTAAGGAGGTGCCCTGCAGCTGTTGCGTCTGGGGTGAAGGTCTAGCTTGAATCCACCCCCTCCCCTTTGGATGCAACATGCACGTTTCTGAGCTTCACCGACGAGGATTAGACTTGGCGTGTTTCTGAAAGTCACCCCGTGGTCTTCTACAGGAGAGGGAGCAGTGTGTCTTCTCCAGTGGAAGATCTCCAGATGGAAAAACTCTGATAACAGATGATGTTCCAGATTTTATGAACTATTATAGCAGATGATCTCCATCATAGTACATCTCCAGAGAGAAGAAGGTCTCCAGAAAAATCTCCAGAAGGAAAAGCTCTGCTAGCAGATGATGTCCAGATCTTATAGAATAGAATAGAATAGAATAGAATTTTTATTGGCCAAGTGTGATTGGACACACAAGGAATTTGTCTTGGTGCATATGCTCTCAGTGTACATAAAAGAAAAGATACGTTCATCAAGGTACAACATTTACAACACAATTGATGATCAATATATCAATATAAATCATAAGGATTGCCAGCAACAAGTTATAGTCATACAGTCATAAGTGGAAAGAGATTGGTGATGGGAACTATGAAACGATTAATAGTAGTGCAGATTCAGTAAATAGTCTGACAGTGTTGAGGGAATTATTTGTTTAGCAGAGTGATGGCCTTTGGGAAAAAACTGTTCTTGTGTCTAGTTGTTCTGGTGTGCAGTGCTCTATAGCGTCGTAGGAGTTGAAACAGTTTATGTCCAGGATGCGAGGGATCTGCAAATATTTTCACGGCCCTCTTCTTGATTCGTGCAGTATACAGGTCCTCAATGGAAGGCAGGTTGGTAGCAATTATTTTTCCTGCAGTTCTAATTATCCTCTGAAGTCTGTGTTTTTCTTGTTGGGTTGCAGAACCGGACCAGACAGTTATAGAGGTGCAAATGACAGACTCAATAATTCCTCTGTAGAATTGGATCAGCAGCTCCTTGGGCAGTTTGGGCTTACTGGGTTGACGCAGAAAGAACATTCTTTGTTGTCCTTTTTTAATGATGTTTTTGATGTTAGCTGTCCATTTGAGATCTTGCGATATGATAGAACCCAGAAATTTGAAGGTTTCTACTGTTGATACTGTGTTGTCAAGTATTGTGAGAGGTGGAAGTATGGAAGGGTTTTTCCTAAAGTCTACCACCATTTCTACGGTTTTGAGTGTGTTCAGTTCCAGATTGTTTTGGTTGCACCACAAGGCTAGTCGTTACCTCTCGTCTATATGCGGATTCGTCATTGTCTCGAATGAGACCAATCACTGTTGTGTCATCTGCAAACTTCAGTAGCTTAACAGATGGATCATTGGAGATGCAGTCATTGGTATACAGAGAGAAGAGAAGTGGGGAGAGCACACAGCCTTGGGGGGCCTCTGTGCTAATTGTACAGGTATTTGATGTGATCTTGCTTAGCTTCACCTGCTGCTTCCTGTTTGTTAGGAAGCTTGTGATCCACTTACAAGTCTGTTCCGGTACCTGTAGCTGGTTTAGCTTAGTTAGAAGAATGTCTGGAATGATGGTATTGAATGCTGAACTAAAGTCTACAAAAAGGACCCTTGCATAGGTCTTTGGAGACTCAAGATGTTGTAGGATGTAGTGCAGAGCCATATTAACAGCATCATCTGTTGATCTATTTGCTCGGTATGCAAATTGCAAGGGGTCTAAGAGCGGATTCGTGATGGTTTTCAGGTAGGAAAGCACTAGCCTTTCAAAGGTTTTCATGACTACAGATGTTAGAGCAACTGGTCTGTAGTCATTCAGTTCCTTGATGGTGGGCTTCTTCGGCACTGGGATGATGGTAGAGCGTTTGAAGCAAGAAGGAACATAGCACATCTCTAGTGATTTATTGAAAATATGGGTGAAAATGGGGGCCAATTGGTCAGCACAGACTTTTAAGCAAGAAGGAGTTATCTTGTCTGGGCCTGGAGCTTTTCCTGGCTTTTGTCTTTATGTACCATCATAGTAGATGCTCTCTATTATAGCAAACATCCAGAGAGCAGAAGGTCTCCAGAGAGAAGAAGATTTCCAGAAGGAAAAGCTCTGATCATGAAAAGCTCATGGTCTTCTGCAGGAGAGGGAACAGCATGTCTTCTCCAGTGGAAGATCTCCAGATAGCAAAGGTCTCTAGATAGCACAAAATTTCCACTGGATAATCAGCTGTCCAACCTTTTCCACTGGAGATCTTTTGCTAGCTGGAGGTATTTGCTCTCTGTAGACCATCTGCTATAAGGGTATATACAGTGTATGATTTGGAATCACCTATCAGGGCTTTTCCACTGAAGATCTGCAATCTGGAGAAGACCCATCTCCCAAATCAGAGAGGTCTATGACAGTGGTGGGTTTCACATTATGTTACTACCATTACATAACATGTTCGTGTGCACGTGTGCCCGGTTCGTGTGCATGCCTGCCTTCCACACATACGCCTGGTCTTCCGTGCACGTGCTTTGCTCTCTCTCATGCCTTCTGCACATGCACACGGCCTCAAAAACATGCCTAAATAAGATGGCATAGAGCTGGGGCGGGTGGGCAGGCTCACCTCCAATTTCCACTACCGGTTCGGGCAAACCGACTCAAACCGGCTGTATACCACCTCTGGTCTATGACTGGTCATTGCCTCCATTGACGCAAGGTGCCAATTTTCTTCCCCAACGTAGCTTATAATCCGGAAAAATAATAATAATAACCACCTGCAGCCTTGCGGTAGCCTGATGGATTATCCTGCACGTATGTTTAATATATGTGTGTTTAACCCCAGGCTAACATTAATCCTCTCTCCTGTACGTAGCGACAGTAGCAATCTCAGACGCATAACACTGTAACTATTTTATAAACCAGCTTTCCTCAACCTGGTCATACGTCTTGAAGGCGTTCTGAGAATCCTAGTCTGGCTCCTCCAGAGGATGCCAGGTTGGGGGAAACCGCTCGGCTCCCTCCCTCCCTCCCTTCTTTGTCTCCTTTATCCAAAGGACAGCAAAATTATTAGCTCTGCTGAGTTCTCTTCCGAGGGTTATAAATTTTGAATTAGAACATAAAATTGACCGGGCTGACTTGATCTGCGGTCCATCTAGTCATATCCCCGTGTCTTCCAGCAGCCAGCCAGGTCCGGAAACGGCTGAGCAAAGGCGTCAAAGGTCCCATAATGCCCCTAATTGTCAACTCTTATCCTTCGGGAGAGATTCCTGCTTTAACCCAGCTGGCTACTCACTGCAGCCCAACGGCAGAATCAATCGATAGCCTGTTATGACTCTCGGCATATTGAATGTCAGTGCAGATGCTACGGCTGTTCACATAAATGCCAGATCTTGTGAAGGTCACTCTTGCCTTGGGCTCCGGCCGTATCTTCGTCGGCTCTTTGCTGGTGTTCTCAGATGTCCTGTGTGAATCCCTCCCCCTCCCCCAAGGCAGCCTCAAGCTTGCCCTTTTTTGCCTTGGCTCCCTGGGTCCCAGAAGGCTGGGGATCCCCGAAGACCTGGCACACAGACAAATCAGCCATCAATAGGCACGTAAGGATAAATTACATTTACACCAGTGGTGGTATTCATCTGTTTCTATCTGGTTCGGGCGAACCGGTAGCAGCAGCTGCAGGAGGCTCCGCCCACCCGCCTGGATGTCATCACGTCCCATTTTTGATGCTCTGTGCATGCACGGAAGGCCCTGCGCATGCGCGGAGGTGGCGTGCGCGCTCACATTTGCGAACCAGTAGCGAAGGTAAGTGAATACCATCCCTGATTTACACACCATTCAAAAGGGACAATCCAAAAGCTAAAAAGGAAACAAAAAGACCCAAAACACCTCCTCACCAGTAATCAAACCCCAGATAAGCGGGGAATAATCAGCAGGATTAATTTAGGGTCCTTGATGCTCTCTGAACTTGGTTGTTTTGTTGCAGATGGTTCAATTACCCAGCTAGGTAACAGCATCCATGCTAGAAGGGAGTGGGTTTTGCTTTCTGTTTAGATACAAGTGGCTTGCCCAGGGGTGAAATCCAGCAGGTTCTGACAGGTTATGGAGAACTGGTAGCAGAAATTTTGAGTAGTTCAGAGAACTGACAAATACCACCTCTGGCTGGCCCCAGGAATGGGGTAAGAATGGAGATTTTGCAGTATCCTTCCCCTGGAGTGGGGAGGGAATGGGGATTTTGCAGTATACTTCTCCTGGAGTGCAGAGGGAATGGAGATTTTGCAATATCCTTCCCCCAGGAGTTAAGAGGGAATGGGGATTTTGCAATATCCTTTCCCTGGAGTGCAGAGGGAATGGAGATTTTGCAGTATCCTTCCCCCAGGAATGTGGAGGGAATGGAGATTTTGCAATATCCTTCCCCCAGGAGTGAAGAGGGAATGGAGATTTTGCAGTATCCTTCCCCTGCCATGCCCACAGAACCGGTAGTAAAAAAAATTTGGATTTCCCCACCGGGCTTGCCTATCAGGACTGATGAGAGCGGTGTTGGTAGTTCCTTGATTGGGCTGTTGTTTTCTGCTTGATTGTTTGTCTGTGTTGGTAATTGCTTAATTAGGGTATTGTTTACGGCTTGATTGTCGGTCTAGTGTTAACCTTGGTGTTAATCTCTGTTTATCCGGGTGTTGATTGCTGCCAAGGGTGTGTGTGTTTATGTGTGTGTGTTGTGGTCTTTGAGCTTTCTGATTATCTCTTTTGAATGGTATGCAGATGGGGGCCCTGTTGATGGCTGATTTGTCTGACTGCCAGCCTTTCCAGGAATTCTCTAGCACAGTGGTTCTCAACCTTTATAGTGCTGTGACCCCTTTAATACAATTCCCCACAATGTGGCGACCCCAACCATAAAATTATTTTCGTTTTGAATTTATCGCGCCTGAAGCCGTATTGGCTAGCGATCTGAACTGCTTGCGATTGCCTTGAGGACGGAGGCATTAAAGCGGAGACTCCTCCCCTATTAAGTTTATGGCGCCTGAAGCCAGATTAGGCTAGCGATTGGGAGCGATTGCAGCTGGCTTGAGAGGGAGACATCAGAGCAAAGATTTCTCTCTTTTTTAATTCATCGCGCCTGAAGCCGAATTCGGCTAGCGATTTGAAAAGCCTGCAGCTGGCTTGTGGAGTCAACCATTGGAGCGCGATTCTTCGACTCGCAAGTATACTTCCCATACTTCCAATGGTCTTAGACAACCCCTGGCAAATTGTCATTCGACCCCTCAACGGGGTCCCGACCCACAGGTTGAGAACCGCTGCTCTAGCAGGTTTTGGATTTATCTTGGTCTGGGATGCTCGCAGTTATCCGGTGAAAAACCGTAATTGAAATCTGCCCACGTGTTGCGCGATTAAGGAGTTTTCATCACATCTCCTGACTGCTAGTTAGTGTTCACGGATGTAGTCTGCTGGTCTCTTATCTGTCTGTCCTACATGTCTGGAGCCCACACCTCATTTTGGACATTAATACAATTGAGCATGTCCAGAAATATTTTACAAGAAGAGTTCTCTACTCCTCTGATCACAACAAAATACCTGAGGCCACCAGACTTGAAATCCTGGGTTTAGAAAATTTAGAATTCCGCCGCCTTCGGCATGACCTGAGTATAACTCATAAAATCATCTGCTACAATGTCCTTCCTGTCGAAGACCACTTCAGCTTCAATCGCAACAGTACACGAGCACACAATAGATTTAAACTTAATGTGAACCGCTCTAATCTCGATTGCCGAAAATATGACTTCAGTAACAGAGTTGTTAATGCTTGGAATAAACTACCTGACTCTGTGGTCTCTTCCCAAAATCCCCAAAGCTTTAACCAAAAACTGTCTACTATTGACCTCCCCCCATTCCTAAGAGGTCTGTAAGGGGTGTGCATAAGAGCACAAACGTGCCTATCATTCCTGTCCTAATGTTCCCTTTGATTGTATCCAATTCATATGGCTATTTCATGCTTATATATATTGTTTGTTTGACGGAATAAATAAATAAAAATAAAAATAAATAAATAAGTAAATAAGTAAATGCTGACTGTCACAATCCTCACATCTGGAAGAGTAAAGACCTCAGCCTCCCCATCAAATGCAGATGACTTAGCATCGTCATTTTTTCCAGCTGCTACTTAGGGCCATGAGACTTTGGACTCTTGAACAGTTCCCTAAATGGACCGTTGTAAGCCAGGGATGACCTGTGTACGACGTAGGCAGGAAGGCCTCCTCTGCTCCTTCCTTCGCCCAGCGGCTGTCCTCGAAAAGAAAAGGGTTCTTCCACGCTCCCCATGGTGCTGAGCAATAAGAAATTCCAGATTCCAGGAGTACAAATCCTATCCCCAGGTTTGACTGCCTTTGGAAATGAGAAATTCACAGGCGGCTTTAGATGCTTCTCTAATAATTGGATTGATTTATAACTCTACCGGAGGAGCAAAGGTGGAAGCAACCAGCTTCACAATGCTGCAAGCTGCAAATTCACTTCCCCGCTGTGCGAATGCTGATATTAGCCCCTTTCTGAAGCTCAGTGTAGTCCCCCTCCCTCCCTCCCTCCCCCCTCATTCTCACTTTCTCTGTCTCTGTCTCTCTGTGTATTTCTCTCTGTCTCTCTCTGCCTCTCTATCTCTCTGTCTCTGTCTCTCTGTCTCTGTCTCTCTCTGTCTCTGTCTGTATTTCTCTCTCTCTCTTTCTTTGTCTCTGTCTGTCTGTCTGTCTGTCTGTCTTTCTCTCTCTCTCTCTCTCTCTCTCTCTCTGCCTCTCTGTCTGTCTGTCTCTCTTTGTCTCTGTCTGTCTGTCTGTCTCTCTCTCTCTGCCTCTCTGTCTGTCTGTCTCTGTCTCTCTGTCTCTGTCTCTCTCTGTCTGTCTGTATTTCTCTCTCTCTCGCTTTGTCTCTGTCTGTCTGTCTGTCTTTCTCTCTCTCTCTCTCTCTGCCTCTCTGTCTCTCTGTCTCTCTTTGTCTCTGTCTGTCTGTCTGTCTCTCTCTCTCTGCCTCTCTGTCTGTCTGTCTCTGTCTCTCTGTCTCTCTTTGTCTCTGTCTGTCTGTCTCTCTCTGTCGCTCTCTCTTTGTCTCTGTCTGTCTGTCTCTCTCTCTCTCTCTCTGCCTCTCTGCCTCTCTGTCTCTGTCTCTCTGTCTCTCTTTATCTCTGTCTGTCTGTCTGTCTCTCTCTGTCTCTGTCTCTCTGTCTCTCTTTGTCTCTGTCTGTCTGTCTCTCTCTGTCGCTCTCTCTCTTTGTCTCTGTCTGTCTCTCTCTCTCTCTCTCTCTGCCTCTCTGTCTGTCTGTCTCTGTCTCTCTGTCTCTCTGTCTCTGCCTCTCTGTCTCTCTGTCTCTCTTTATATCTGTCTGTCTGTCTGTCTGTCTCTCTCTCTCTCTCTGCCTCTCTGTCTGTCTGTCTCTGCCTCTCTGTCTGTCTGTCTCTGTCTCTCTGTCTGTCTGTCTCTGTCTCTCTGTCTCTCTTTATATCTGTCTGTCTGTCTGTCTGTCTCTCTCTCTCTGTCTCTGTCTCTCTCTCTCTCTTTGTCTCTGTCTGCCTGTCTCTGTCTCTGTCTCTGTCTCTGTCTCTCTGTCTCCCTTCCTCTCTCTCTCTGGCTCTCTTTGTCTCTGTCTCTATTTCTCTGTCTTCCTCTGTCTCTCTCCCTCTCTCTCTCTGTTTGTCTCTCTCTCTCTCTGTCTCTGTGTCTTGTCTCTTTCTGTGTGTCTCTCTTTCTCTGTCTCTCTCTCTCTCTGTCTCTGTCTCTCTCTCTCTTTCTCTCTGACAAGCTAAAGTTTTCTCTCCTACGTAACATACAAGCTGAGCTTACCCATCGCAGTCAAACCTAAGACAGCTTATTTGATTTTGGGCTTAGTATTTTCGATGAACGCCACTACCGAGATTTCAAAAGGTGGTTGAAGGCTTAGCCTGATGTGAAAACCCAACTACTTGTGGCTTATCTAACAGCCCAAGGTTAAACCATGGCTTAGCACAAGGCAAGCCAGGTCCACTGAAAGCAAGATTATGTCTTCCTTCATTGGAGGGAAAATAAATTCTTCTATCCTTTAGAATCTTGAAGGATTCCTATATCTGGAGCCCCATAACTGTAGTGATAGTCCCTGGTTTGGAAGAAAAGTCAAGAAATTCAGGTGCCGGGTGGCTGCAATACTTTTTTCCACCGCATTCAAGTAGCAATTATGCTTCTCCCCTCCCTCCTTCCTCTCTGGATGTAGATTTATGCAGATACAATTAATCAATGGCTTAATGAGCCAATCCTCCTGCAATTCATCAACTAAGTTTCTCTGGTTTCCTTATGGCAGGATTTTTACTCTTCTAATAGCCCACAGATAAAACTCGTGTTGTTCCTGCTTTATGGGTTGGGGGCTGCAAAATGGGTCCAGGGATCAGTGATGTCCAACGATGGCCACTTTAAGACTTGTGGACTTCAACTCCCAGAATTCTCCAGCCAGGCAGCACAGCTGGCTGAGGAATTCTGAGAGTTGAAGTCCACAAGTCTTAAAGTGGCCATCGTTGGACGGTCCCTGGGGTAGATGCTCCTCAGAATGCAGATGAAACCAACTTCCCTTGTATACAGCACCGCCCAGGATAAGGTGGGGCGGGTGGCAGAGAAGGTTTGGGGTGGAGAAAAGAATTCGCTCGGCTTCCTTCTTCAGCTCCAACTTGACAATCTGGCTCAGAGCAAGTCGCAGCCTGAGCTTCGGGGCGTGAGCCCTGAATCTCATCAGACTTATTAAAGCTAGCCACCATCTAGCCTCTTACGCAACTGTGACTCAGAGAGTCTAGATGCCCCTGGCAAGGACGCAGGGAGCATTCATCGCCCTTAGTTGCTTCGGTGGCGAGAAGCATTTCCCGTTCCAGCTGGGCTTCTGTTGATCTCAGCAGATCTGCCCAAATTAGCCTCGTTTAACCCGAGGGCAGCTGGTGTGCCCATTCTGCTAAACCGTAATGGGTTTGGGTTGGGTTTAGAAGGTTCTGCAAACTCAGCTACTCTGTGGCTTATGAACCGTGGCTTGCTGCGTAATGCTTATGTGAACCCAGCCGGTTAGTCTTGTCAGCAGATTTGTCTGAACGGATGATGTCGGGAGAGAGTCCTTCCTAAGATTGGGGAATCTCAGCTTGATGAAAAAGACAGGCTCGGTCGAACGTGAAATCCACCCACCCACCCCTCCCCACTCTGCCTTCGTCCTTACCCTCAGCTGGTCTTTGGGGGTGCAAAGTACCTCGAACTGCCAAATGTTCCGGTATGATTTGAGACACAAACTAAGTTTAGCCGTTGGAATTGCGTAGCCTGTTATCGCCACTTCGGTCAAGCGGACGTTTATGTTGGATTTACACACTGTACATCGCCCGTAAGAATTGTAAATGGACAATTTAGAAGGGCGAAAATAGCAGAAGGAAAGTAGCACTAGTAGTTACTCCATGCTTTCCGAGCTTTTGCAAATGTGGGGTTCTTCTAGCTTGTAGAAAACGGGGAGCCTCAATTCGTAGTGAATGCATGGTGCAATTTTTCTCACCTTCTTCCCATGAACCCGTGCCTTTTCAAGACATTGCGGGAGAGAGGACTGGAACACAAACAAAAGGTGAAGAAGCTTCTTGAACGAGAAGTGAAATGTCTTCGAGGAAAAACAAAGTCCAGTTGCCTTTCGGAAAAACCAGACACCTTTGGGACAATATAGACCAGTGATGGCTAACCTTTTTCTCATCGTGTACCGAAAGCACCCATAATGCAATGCACGTCCCCCTGCGCATGCACGCATGACCCCTCCATGCTCCCCCCTACCCTTGCGCATGTGCACATGACAACCCCCCCCCCACATGCACACGTGACCTCCCTGACTCTCATTTTTGGCCTAGCAGGCCTCCCTGCAGCTTCCTGGCCCCAAAAATGAGCTGTGGGAGGGCATGCTGCACCCCCCGTGTGCTCTGCCCCCCAGCCCCTCACACATGTGCATGTAACCCCTGCCCCCCCATGCATGCGCGTGACCCCCTGCACATGCACATATGTGCCCTGCCCTCGGCACGCCCCAAAAATCAGCTGGCCGGCAGGAGGCACGCGCACATATGCATGGTAGAACTGAGCTGGGCGACGACTCGTGTGCCCGCAGAGAGGACTCTGCATGCCAGCTGTGACACGCATGTCATAGGTTTGCCATCACGGATATTGTTCCATAATTCGAACAAGACGTTTGGATCACCTCCTACCTTGATCTTCTCCAGAGTGACTCAGTCTTTCAACTCCTGGTTCCATAGACGCCTACTCCCTGATCTTCGGACCTTTAAGCGCGAGCTAAAAACTTTCTTCTTTCATCAAGCAGGGCTGGCCTAATGATTAATTTTCATCGAGGGTTTTTAAGTGGGGTTTTTAAGGGGTTATTCTATTTTATAATTTTACCCACTCATTTTAATATTCAGCTTATGGAATTAGATTTTTAATGATATATTGTATTTTAAATTTTTTGGTATTTGTGTTTTATCTGTGCTGTACACCGCCCTGAGTCACCGGAGAAGGGCGGTATAAAAATGTGAACAATCAATCAATCAATCAATCAATATCCTTGTCCCTCCAAACTGTAGAATAGCTGGATCATTCTTCTTGTTTGCTGCTTCTGAAAAGCCATCATTTTGCAACCTCTATCCATCTTGTGGAAACGATAAAGGGTGCATAGGTTTGGTTTTCCCAGTTGCAATGGATGGCTGTGAAAGTTGGACCATAAGAAAGGCTGAGCGCCAAAGAATTGAGGCTTTTGAACTCTGGTGCTGGAGAAGACTCCTGCGAGTCCCTTGGACTGCAAGGCGATCAAACCAGTCAGTCCTAAAGAATATCAATCCTGACTGCTCTTTAGAAGGCCAGATCTTGAAGAGGAAACTCAAATACTTTGGCCACCTAAGGAGAAAGAAGGACTCACTGGAGAAGAGCCTAATGCTGGGAAAGATTGAGGGCAAAAGAAGAAGGGGACAACAGAGAATGAGGTAACTGGATGGAGTCACTGAAGCAGTAGGCATGAGTTTAAATGGACTCCAGAGGATGGTAGAAGACTGGAAGGCCTGGAGGAACATTGTCCATGGGGTCACAATGGGTCGGACACGACTTCGCAAGTAACAACAACAAGGTTTGGTTTGTTTTTTAAAAAACAACTATTGTCCATAGAAAAAAAAATAACACAAATACTTGGAGGGTGTCCAAAGCAGCACGACTCTGTGCGTTGGGTCTCCGCAACTGGAAATATTTTCCTAGAATTCCAAGAGCAGAGGATGACCTTCCTTTGATTTGCTAGAACTTCCTCTGTAAATGAATTGACCTCGTGGCAGCGTGTTTAATTATGTTCTCACGGCCCTGTTTTTTTCCTCATTGGCCATTTGCCATTTGGGCGTGTGGATGTGGATGGCCTGGTTAGCTGCTTTGATCGTCTGACCTGCAGTGGAAAAGCAGGATGTAAATTCAGAGAAATAAGGGGGGGGAAGTAATTAAAACCCTGATGCTACTGCAGCTCAGCCCTGGGCAAGGACGGACGGATGAGAGAATGAAAAAGCTGACATGGCGAACACAAGAACGATTTGTAACTGGACAAGTGATGGTAGAACCAGCTTGTGTTTCGCACTTCTGGAGTGACATTTGTTAACAAACACGGCTGAACCTTTTTCATGTCTGCAATCACACGGGAGGGTGTTGTGATGTCACGTCATGATTGGGGTGGTGGGGCAATGATGACATCCCACGTTACGTTGTTATGGCTTCTACTAGATGTCCACTAGGTCAGGGGTCTCCAACCTTGGTCCCTTTAAGACTTGTGGACTTCAACTCCTAGAGTCCCTCAGCCAGCAAAGCTGGCTGAGGAACTCTGGGAGTTGAAGTCCACAAGTCTTAAAGGGACCAAGATTGGAGACCCCTGTACTAGTTAGTCCTTGACATATAACCGGTCTCTTAATGGCCGTTCAAAGTTCTGATGGATCTATCTGGGGGCACATACAACCAGGATTTGAAGTTCTAGTGGTCTCCACCCACCACCGCAGTCCAACCACTCATGTGGCTGCCTCCTACTGAATCTCATTATTTCAGCTCCTCCTCGAGAAACGTGGTGAGATAAAAAATTTAAGTCAATAAATCAAGGCAGCCTTGGTCCACCAATCCCTCCCTCCTGAGGGATGTCAGCATTCCAGAAAAAAAACAAAACCCAACTCCAAGTAAAAACTCGGAAGCAAGCATCTTTCAAAGTTCTATTTACTAGGATAGGTAAAGTGGCACATCTGGGAAAACCCGAATCCAGGGAGGCTAAGTTGGGTGCTAACTTCCTACAAAGGGGAGGACGTCTTCTCCTCCTTGGGTGAGGAGCGAAACGTCATCATCATCATCTTCTTCCTCGAGAAAAAAAGCCCAGCTGCCTTTCGAAAAAGCAACTTTGAGACACCTCTGGTTTGGATGACTGAGAATCTCTGCCAAGAAGGGCAGGAAGAATATTTATTTATTTATTTACTTATTTACTTACTTATTTATTTATTTAAAAGTAACTATATAATAAAGGTAAAGGTTCCCCTCGCACATACGTGCTAGTGATTCCCGACTCTAGGGGGCGGTGCTCATCTCTGTTTCAAAGCCGAAGAGCCAGCGCTGTCCGAAGACATCTCCATGGTCATGTGGCCGGCATGACTCAACGCCAAAGGCGCATGGAATGCTGTTCCCTTCCCACCAAAGGTGGTCCCTATTTTTTCTATTTGCATTTTTACGAGCTTTCGAAACTGCTAGGTTGGCAGAAGCTGGGACAAATAACGGGAGCTCACCCCATTACACGGCAGCAGTAGGGATTCGAACTGCTGAGCTGCCGACCTTTCGATCGACAAGCTCAACGTCCTAGCCCCTGAGCCACCGTGTCCCCTAATTATATAATATATAAGCATATATATAAGCATAAGTATGTAATAACTTTTGCTCTGGGAAGTGAGGGGGGAGGGGATGGGGGATGGAGGGAGGAGGGAGGGGAAGGGTTAGGGTTGGGGGAAGGGGATTTATGGGGGGAAAAATCTTGTAAAACTTTTTCAATAATAAAAAAAAAGGCACCTCCCTCTCCCACCCCATCCCAGTTGTGGGTGAGGGAGGTGCCTTCTTATAGAGATGTGACTGTCCCTCCAAGCATGACGTCAACAGGGCCCTGGGATCCATTTCCAGAGCCTTTAATGTTTGCCTCGATGGACTTCCTTCCACCAAAAGGCCATTTGGCCGTGAGCAGTGGGGGGTCATTGAGTGACGCACAGGCGGCCAGGCTGGGAAGCCGGGAAGCCGATGGCTCTGCCTGTTCACAGCTTCAGAGAACAGGAAGAAGCGAGCCTCCTGCCTGTCGGTGAAGGCGACCTCTAGCATGGGTGTGACTGTCGGTCACCATTAGCCTTGTTGAGTTTGTAATCCTCTCTGGAGCAATGGGAGAGGCAGAGTGGAATAATTTGGGAGAAATGGGAGAGGCAGAGTGGAATAATTTAAAACCCAAGCCCATGGAATCTTGCCGGTTGAGAAAGCCCCAGGATCCCGCATGTCATCGAAGGACATTCCAGAGTTAAAGGGATGCATTTCAAAAAAAAAACACCCCAAAACCCAGCTCACTTCCTGATGTTTGTGGGAGGAGGAAGGTTAAGCTTGGAGGGTGTGAGGGACCAGAATATTGCTGCTTGGCAGAAGTCTTACTTCTTCAGCTTCAAATGCAATAATACACAGGCAAACAGTAGATACAAACTCAAGGTAAACCGCTCCAAACTTGATTGCAGAAAATACAATTTCAGCAACAGAGAGGCCAACGCCTGGAATGCTCTACCTGATTCCATCGTTACAGCCTCAAACTCCCACAGCGTCAACCTCAAACTGTCTACTGTGGACCTCACCCCATTCCTAAGAGGTCCGTAAAGGGGGTGTGCATAAGTGCACCAGCGTGCCTACCGTCCCTGTCCTACTGTCCCCATTTATTCGTACTCATTTCCTTCGTTCATGTCCATGTTCATATTTATACCTGCTATCCTGTACATGTTTGACAAACAAATACATACATACATACATACATATTGCCAACTGACCTCCTCGAAAGAGCCCTCTACAAATCCATCCCTTTTCAAAACCCAGCGGCTCAAAGAAAAAAAAAAGGCAATCTGGAATTTGCCTAGATGTGATGATATTTGTACAAGTTGCCCGAGTAGCGGGCGTAAGGTCAGCTGGCCGCAGTCTATAACTATATTTTGCACTCCTACTTTTTCTAATGGTGCATAAAAAATTAGAATGGGATAATCGGATGCTCGTTGGTCAAACGATGGCCTTTTTTCTCTTTTTTTTTAGGGGAAGGGGAGAGGGGAGGATGCTGCCATGATTCCAGGGGATATAAAAGAGAATTGTAGAGTAAAGGAAGGGAGAGAATAGAGGAGAGTAATCTGGCTGAAATGATGAGGCTTTGTAAGGAGAAGACTGCTATCTATCTATCTATCTATCTATCTATCTATCTATCTATCTATCTATCTATCTATCTATCTATCTATCTATCTATCTCTATCATCTCCCTCTCTGTCTCTCTGTCTCCTCTCTCTCTCTCTCTGTATATATATGTCTATATATGTATACGTACACATATATACCCACTTACAAAGCAAGGAGAACCTGTGGTTTAGAGGTTAATACATCTGCCTAATATGTAAGCAAGCCCAGGTTCGAATCCCAGCTTCATGGCTAGTTTATGAGAGCTAAATAGCTTGAAATAGATCTATACTAGTCTCCCTTTATTTCTTTGTCACCTCTCTCTCTGTCATCTATCTATATCTATCTCTCTATCATCTATTTACCATCTACCTAATCTATATCTATCTGCCTGCCTGCCTGCCTGCCTATCAATCTTCGATGAGTAGCCCAACTTTCAATAACAGTCCAAACAACAACCTTGAGGAGTAAGTGGGTGGGTTGCGGCCGAGGGAAACCAGCTGAGCGATACTTGTTGCTTTCCAATCATCCAGAAACATCTGCAGCTGACGGTAGATTTGAACCCGTATTTCCTTGGTCGAAGTCCAAGGCTGCTACCGCTCTGCCACACCAAACACAAGTAACTTCCCTGCAGCCTTGGGTCTCCTCAGGCAGGCTGGCAGAAGCTCGAAATAACAGCTGGTTTCTCCGCCAAGAAACGAGCCGACTCGGTTTGAAAGGAGAACATGTGCAAATGCGCAAATACCCTTTTGCTCTTTCTATATACGGAGCGTGAAAAACCTGTGGTATTTGGGGAAGGGAAGTGGGATGATGCCCCCTCCCCCCCCCCGCACAACGTACAGAAAGCAAAATAGATACCCATTAGATACTAGCTCAAATAAATCGAAGCTCTTTCGAGTCCGCAGTTGCTTTTAAGAATGCAAAAGGCTCCCGAGACCAAAAACGTTTGAGAATTGTGAAATTTAGCATACCGTCTCAATTAGGTTGGGTCATTTTAATCCACCTAAAATAAATGACTTGATGTGTTGTGGCTTCATCATTTTTTTTCAGTGGTGAAATGTAAAATTTGTTACTACCGGTTTCTCTGCCTCCGATGTCGAGCCCTCATCTGGGCCTTCCCCTAACTCCAGGACTGGCCCATTGTCTCCAGAGAGAACTTGGTGAAGGTCCTCCTTTGCTCAGCGCCACCCAATAAATGTCCTAGATGAGCACAAAAGTTGACCTTGACTTCTGGCCAACAAACTAATTTTCGGAGCTGTTCCTCCCTCTTTTTCTTACCAGTTCTCAGGCCAAGAGATGATAAGCTTTGGATCTCACCTTCCTGACCAGGGGAAGCAGTTCTGTCCTTCAGCAATGAAAGCCCAGCATTGTTGTGTCTCGCTCGCTCCCCCTGCCGCAGTCGGGCCCCTCTTATCTCCTGCCGGACGCTGATAGTTCGGAAGAATGTCCTGGCATGCCTCCAGCCCCCAGCCCTGGCACCATGCCCGGACAGGCCGAGCAAGACGAAGGGCTTGACGTGCCTTCAGCCCCCAGTCCTGGCACCATGCCCAGGCAAACGGAGCAACTAAACCCCTCCCCCACAGCCTATGAGCCTGAAGAATGCGAGGCCAGTCATGAGCTAGGATTGCCAACAGCTGGAGGCTGGAGAGATCCTCGCTTCCGGAGAGTTGAGAGGCGACGTCAGCAAAAGGAAGGGAGGGGCAGGCCTGGATAAGTGCTGAGTCATGGAGCCACACCCCATGGCCTATATAAAGGATCTGCTTTCTGGCATTCTCTGAGTCAGGCAAAGTGTAACTTGGATTGCTGAAGTCACTTCCTGGTCTCCTGCCTGCCTTGAGGACTCTGATAGGACTTTGGCAGAGCTGCAGAGGCATGCCTGATACGGACTCCCCCGACCTGGCCGTCAGCGGAGGAGTGGGACACGACAAGCATAAACAGATGTTGACAATGTATTTATAGGGCCATCATAAAAGGGAGACGGAATAAACACATAGATCCCCATTGCCCTCCGACGATTAATTTCCCCCACATCTCCTGTGTTCGTCTCTTGAAATAATAGGGAGGAAGGAACTTGAAGACGTTTCTCATTCGGGTTGCCGGAATATTTTATGCTAATCATTAATGAGGCGATTTGCATACAGGGAGCCCATTTGCATAAAGCCATAAACTTGGCCGTAGCTGCTTGCAGATGATTTTTTAAGGCACAGTTTTAATGCCGTTACAATGACTGGCTCGGTGAATTGAATTTCGTGCTGTTCTGTAGGGTGCCAGGCCTGTTCTGAGTTATCTGAGCTCATAAAAAGAGCCGCTGGGTATCTTTGGGAGCCCCATCTAGGTAGATCTCATTTAGTCAAGGTAACTCAGCTGGGTTAAGGCAAGCAGAACTAGTACGTGTTAGCTAATCAAGTGATGCCAGTCGGGCAAAATTAAAAGGATAATTCTTATGCAGAAAACAACTTTAGACAGAATAGAATAACAGAGTTGGAAGGGACCCTGGAGGTCTTCCAGTCCAACCCCCTGCTTAGGCAGGAAACCCTATAGCATTTGGTTATCCAATCTCTTCTTAAAAATCTCCAGTGTTGGAGCATTTACAACTTCTGGAGGCAGGTTGTTCCATGGATGAATTGTTCTCACTGTCAGGAAATTTCTCCTTAGTTCTAGGTTGCTTCTCTCCTCGATTAGTTCCCATCCATCCTGCCTTCAGGTGCTTTGGAGAATAGCTTGACTCCCTCTTCTATGTGGCAGCCCCTGAGATATTGGAACACTGCTATCATGTCTCCCTTGGTCCTTCTTTTCATTAAACTAGTTATGCCCAGTTCCTGCAACTGTTCTTCATACGTTTTAGCCTCCAGTCCCTTAATCCTCTTTGTTGCTCTTCTCTGCACTCTTTCTAGAGTCTCAACATCTTTTTTACATCGTGGCGACCAAAACTGGATGCAATATTCCAGGTGTGGCCTTACCAAGGCATTATAAAGTGGAACTAACACTTCACGTGATCTTGATTCTGTCCCTCTGTTAATGCAGTCTAGGACTGTGTGGGGTTTTTTGGCAGCTGCTGCACACTGGACCTTGGACATGCTGGAGGGAGAGAAGTTCATGCTGAGGATGAGTTCCAGCATGAGCCCAAAAGCTCACTTCGTTTAGTGACCGTTCAAAGTTACAACGGCACCGAAAAAAGCGATTTACTGTATGTCTGTTTTCACACTTATGACCTTCGCAGCATCCTCATGATTGTGTGTTCAAAATTCAGATGCCGGATAACTGACTCACATTTATGACGGTCACAGTGTCCTGGGGTCACCTGATCCCTTTTTTATGACCTTCCGACAAGCAAAGGGGAAGCCAGATTCACTTAACAACCTGGTTACTAACTGAACAATGGACGTGATTAGCTTGTGGCAAGACATGTCGTAAAATGGGGCAAAACCCACTTAACCACTGTCTTGCTCAGCAGCATCCATTTGGGGGGGGTCAATTGTGGTCATAAGTTGAGGACTCCCTCTAAACCTTTGGCCCTGGGGACCAACTCAGATTGGATCCAGCACCTTGGATAGTTCCACAGGGGCTTTGACTGATAAGTGAATGTTGTCTCAGCAGAAAGCAAACATTTGCATGGAAAGAAGCCGAAGACTGTAGCATGATGAGGGCATCTCCTCTTGAACCTCATGCTATTAAAGGGTCTGTGTGTAATTTTACAAAACCTTTACAAATCCCTAGTAAGACCACACCTGGAATACTGCAACCAGTTTTGGTCAGAATCTTACAAAAAAAGATGTTGAGAACTTGGGAAAAGTTCAGAGAAGAGCAACTAAGATGATCGAAGGCCTGGAGACTAAACCAGAGGAAGGACGGCTGAAGGATTTGGGTCTGGCTAGTCTATAGCAAAGAAGAATTAGGGGTGGCATGATAGCAGTCTTTCAGTATTTGAGGGGCTGCCCCAAAGAAGAGGGAGTCAAGCTATTCTCCAAAGCACCTGAAGGCAGGACAAGAAATAATGGTTGGAAACTAATCAAAGAGAGAAGCAACCTGGAATTAAGGAGAAACTTTCTAACAATAAGGACAATTAACCAGTGGAACAGCTGGCCTTCAGAAATTGTGGGTGGTCCATCACTGGAGGTTTTTAAGAAGAGACTGGACAGTCACTTGTCTGAAATGGTATAGGTTCTCCTGCTTGAGCAGGGGGCTGGACTAGAAGACCTCCAAGGTCCCTTCCAGCTCTCTTCTCTTTTCCCTATTCCTATTCTTATCCCTATCCCTATCCCTACTCTACTCTACTCTACTCTACTCTACTCTACTCTACTCTACTCTACTCTACTCTACTCTACTCTACTCTACTTTACTCTACTCTTTTCTGTTCTACTCTACTTTATTCTACTCTATTCTATTCTACTCTTTTCTATTCTATTCTACTCTGCTCTGCTCTGCTCTGCTCTGCTCTGCTCTGCTCTACTCTACTCTACTCTACTCTTTTCTATTCTATTCTACTCTACACTACTCTTTTCTATTCTACTCTACTCTACTCTACTCTACTCTACTCTACTCTACTCTACTCTTTTCTATTCTATTCTATTCTATTCTACTCTACTCTACTCTATTCTATTCTTTTTTGTTTAAGTCTCGGATACATCTGAGTCATGGGGATTTCAACCAGTTTATCTTTTCATACTGGGCATGATCTTTGTTTATAAGCCCGCCAGCCTTATCAATGGTTTGAGCTGGATTTTTGCAGCTATGGGGTCTGAAGAAGCAACAGGATTTGCATTCTGCTTTGGTGTGGCTACTATGCACCCTCAGACACAGTCTCTGCTCAAAGGCTGAGGTTCCAGAGACTCTTCAAAGAATGGTGAAGAACAAGGCTAGAAACACATCATAAAGAGAGAGAAAGAGAGAGAGAGAGGAAGCCATCCACACTCAGAAAAAGAAGAGACAAACTAAATTGATTTCTTGCTTTTTTGCACTGGAAAAAAATGTTATATTGGAGCTCAGACATTTTATGCATGCTCAATTTAGCCACTGGGTATCAGTTCCAGTGTAGGGTTCTATTCCAATGAAGACCCACCCCTTTCCTTGTGTGGTATATTCCAGATGAAAAAATGGATACAGATCGTCCTCGGTTTACAACAACCAGACATTTAGGGACCGTTCCATGTCAGAGCAGCCCTGAAAAAGGGTGACTTTTGAGCAGTCCTCACCCTTACAACCATTGCACCTCCCCTACAGTCACGAAATCAAAATTACGAGTATTTATAAAAGAACGGATGAGGGATGTTAAATAGACTCCAACATCTAGGTCTTTCAAGCTATTCTGTTCTGTTCTGTTCTGTTCTGTTCTGTTCTGTTCTGTTCTGTTCTGTTCTGTTCTGTTCTGTTCTGTTCTGTTCTGTTCTGTTCTGTTCTGTTCTATTCTATTCTATTCCAATATTTATTCTATTCTATTCTATTCTATTCTATTCTATTCTATTCTATTCTATTCTATTCTATTCTATTCCAATATTTATTCTATTCTATTCTATTCTATTTTATTCTATTCTATTCCAATATTTATTCTATTCTATTCTATTCTATACCCTACTCTACTCTACTCTATTCTACTCTAAAGGTAAAGGTAAAGGTTCCCCTTGCACATACGTGCTAGTCGTTTCTGACTCTGAGGGGCGTTGCTCATCTCCGTTTCAAAGCCGAAGAGCCAGCGCTGTCTGAAGACGTCTCCGTGGTCATGTGGCCGGCATGACTCAGCGTTAAAGGCGCAGGGAACGCTGTTACCTTCCCACCAAAGGTGGTCCCTATTTTTTCTACTTGCATTTTTTACATGCTTTCGAAACTGCTAGGTTGGCAGAAGCTGGGACAAGTAACGCGAGCTCATCCCATTACACGGCAGCACTAGGGATTCGAACCGCTGAGCTGCCGACCTTTCGATCGACGAGCTCAACATCCTAACCCCTGAGCCACCGCGTCCCTCTTACTCTACTCTACTCTAATTTTCGATTCTACCTAAACCTGCCCCTGAATCGGATTGCTCAGCCATTCCCGTTTCCACCAGTGACTTTTGTTCTGGCTTCTTGGGTTCATTGTCTTGAACCCAGCTTCAAGGGATTGGTGATGGGGGAAAATGTCAGGGTTGGTTCTGCCGCAGGGGGCCTTGGGGGAGGGTGGGAGTGGGCAAGGCAGAAATTAGCAGGATAAATTGTGGTTGCACATTTGTTTTCCAAACAACATGTTCATAAAGAATCTCTGAGTTACAATCTGGCGTCTTACACAAATTCTCTTGCAGAAGGGACCTACAGGAGCAATAAACCTAAAATTGTATCTTGCTAGCAGATGTATCAGAGGTGCAGGTTTTTTTTTTAATGTCTATCCGGGTTTTAAAGCTGTTAACAGCCACATCAGCAGGGAGACATTGCAGCCTGAAATGACCGGGCACCTACGATTCCCCCAGAAATTGTCGGTGGGGCCGCTAGAACGGCTCCAAATTTGGGCCCACATTGTAATTTACAACTTGGGAGGGGCAGAGCAGTTCGATGCCGTTTGGGGGAAGCCCCATTTCACAGGATTTATGCGCGTTTTTACTCGTTTAAATGCAAATGAAATTAAAAGGAAAGGTTTTCCTTTCATGTTACTGGGGCTCGGAGAAATGCAGTCCTTGGTCTGTGAAAAATCATGGACATCTTTGAGTGAGATGCGGTGGCTCAGTGGCTAAGACGCTGAGCGTGTCGATTGAAAGGTCGGCAGTTCAGTGGTTCGAATCCCTAGTGCTGCCGGGTAACGGGGTGAGCTCCCGTTCCTTGTCCCAGCTTCTGCCAACCTAGCAGTTCGAAAGCACGTAAAAAATGCAAGGAGAAAAATAGGGACCACTTTGGTGGGAAGGGAACAGCGTTCTAACAGCTGTGTTGAATTACTGGTAAATATAGTTCAATATGCAAACAGTAAAAGATGCCTATAATACTTTCTGTGTAAACTACACTGACAAGTAAATGTAAACATGTAACTTCTTAACATAAAACTGCTATTTAGTATTACATAAGGAAGCTCCAAAATTTAGTTTTAATTAACAGAGTCCTATTAATTTTTTACAGGTTGTTGCAAATCATAGTTAAATATGGGCATGCGAACTGCCAATGTGTGTGTATGCACAGTGTGTGTGGATACAAATATAAATGAAAAGCTAACACCTGGCTCTATGACATTCCTGAGGGACACAGTGGCTCAGTGGCTAAGATGCTGAGCTTGTCAATCAAAAGGTCGGCAGTTCAGCGGTTCGAATCCCTAGTGCCACATAATGGGGTGAGCTCCCGTTACTTGTCCCAGCTTCTGCCAACCTAGCAGTTTGAAAGCACGTAAAAAATGCAAGTAGAAAAATAGGGGCCACCTTTGGTGGGAAGGGAACAGCGTTCCGTGCGCCTTTGGTGTTGAGTCATGACGGCCACATGACCACGGAGACATCTTGAGACAGCGCTGGCTCTTCGGCTTTGAAACGGGGATGAGCATCGCCCCCTAGAATCGGGAACGACCAGCACATATGTGGGAGGGGAACCTTTACCTTTTACCTTGAGGCAAGAAGATCGTTCTCCTATCCCAAAAATCTACACGCCTGTGCGCGCCCACGAGCTTTTTGTCTCTTTTACGCTTCCCATCATGTGGACAGGATTTGAAAAGAGGTTTTGTTTCTGCGGTCAAGTCTCTGCAGCAAGATTTAATTGTAAAAAAAAGAGAGAGAGAGAGAGAGTGGAGAAAGCAGGGGCTGTGGATGTGTGTGTGCGCGTGGAATGGGGGAGGTTTATTAATTGTGTTTTCCCCAGTTAATGAAACGTAATATTGAATTTAAATAATTGTTATCAGGCTTCTGCCAGGAGAGGGCCAATCGGTTTTCCAGGGATAAACTCTTCCCGGCTTTCCTCTTTAACTTGTGGAATTGATTTGTTTATTTTTATTTATTTTTATCATTTATTGCATTTATTTGTCCAGCATGTATGAGATAACAGGTATAAGTATAAGCATGAATATGAAAACAGGAAATGGATACAAATAAATGGGGACAGTAGGACAGGGATGGTAAGGCACGTTGGTGCGCTTATGGGCGCCTCTTATGGGGTGAGGTCAACAGTAGACAGTCTAAGGCAGCGGTCACCAACTGGTGCTCCATGGACCACTGATGGTCTGTGAGAAAATTTTGGTGGTCCGTAGAAAAATTATTTGCATTTTTTATATTGCACTAAATCAGGGGTCCTCAAACTATGGCCCCTGGGCTAAAATACTGTACATGTAATGAACGTTTGTGTTGCTGCAGATTCTCCCCCTTTGAGGTCTTTTTGTGAGGGTCAGAGGGGGACAGAAATTCCGACTTGGGGTCTGCTTCGGCCTCCTGGTGTGGGGCTTTGGGTGAAGGCTGGAGGGAAGAGCTGGAGGGCCTTGTTCCAGTGGGACTGCCTCATGGCCTGGAACTGGCTGATCATCTCAGTCTGCTGAGCCTCCAGGCGCCAGTACCTGGCCTTGCACTCCCGCAGGTCTTCCCTCTGCTTGAAAAGCCTAGGCTCATAGTCCTCAGTGAGATGCTTCTACTGAGCCTCCTTCTTGGTCAGATCCAATTTGAAGTGAGCCAGCTGTTTGCCAACTCTTTCTCATGGTGGCTGCTTAGCTCCAACAACTGCTTCCTATTGGGGCCCAAAGGAGCCTGGGCGGGGAGGTGAGTAGCTGGGAGGGGAGGGATAAGTAGAGGCTGGTGAGGTGCCCCTTGATGTGAGTGACATTGAGTTGGCCACGCCCACCCAGTCACATGACCACCTAGCCACACCCACCCAGCCAGTCATTAGGCAGATCACCTTAGTGGTCTGCGGGATTTAAAATTATGAATTTAGTGGTCCCTGAGGTCTGAAAGGTTGGTGACCCCTGGTTTATAGAGTCAGCTTATGGCCTCCAAAAAACTGGGTCCTCATTTTACTCACCTCGGAAGGATGGAAGACTGAGTCAACGTTGAACCAGTCAGGAACGAACTGCTGGCACTCAGCAGAATTAGCCTGCAATACTGCATTCTAACCACAGCTCATATGATGTTTCAGGCACCCATGCCTACCCCCGCATCTATGCCCCACAACCCCATGCCCCATTATTGTGCCATCCTTCACTTCTATTCTTACTGTATTCTTACATCAGCTCGGTGCTGTTTCTCCAGAGGTGTGTGTGATGCAGAGGTTTTTTAATTGGTTTTTTATAGTCTCCGTCAGCCACCGAGCGTCTTTAGGCTGCGGCGGGATAGAAACGTGGAAAAGGAATAGATAAATAATATTATTTTCCGTAAGCCCCTTTGCGCCTTCTGGAAGGAAATAGACGCAGCCGAAATGAAACATAAAACCGAACCTGTGGGCGCACACATTTTTCTCTTCTGGGTAAACATGAAGACAAAATGATATTCATGTTCCATTCCTCCCCCCAATCCTAACATCTCTCTGAACTGTTGATGGGCTTTCCCAACGGAGTTCGGCGGGGATAAACAATGGCAGCTGAAGTCATTAACTCTAATACTTACAGACGTTTGGGAAGACGGTGGATTGTGGATGAAGGAACATCTGAAGTGGTGCTTAAGCAAAGGGAGAAGGCTTGCGTCTGTCATCACTTGATTGAGCTTCCTTGGACAGGCATAGGTTACCCAAGTGTGGAAGAGGGCATTTGCCACCCGCTTTGATCAGAGGGGTGGTCTGTGAGCGCAAGGTATCTCAAACACGGGACGGGAAAAATGCACGATCCTGTGAAAGTTGGACCATAAGGAAGGCTGAGCGCCAAAGAATGGAGGCCTTTGAACTCTGGTGCTGGAGAAGACTCCTGCAAGTCCCTTGGACTGCAAGACGATCAAACCGGTCAATCCTAGAGGAGATCAACCCTGACTGCTCTTTAGAAGGCCAGATCCTGAAGAGGAAACTCAAATATTTTGGCCACCTAATGAGAAGGAAGGACTCACTGGAGAAGATCCTGATGCTGGGAAAGATGGAGGGCAAAAGAAGAATGGGAGGACAGAGAAGGAGGTGGCTGGATGGAGTCACCGAAGCAGTTGGTAGGAGCTTAAATGGACTCCAAAGGATGGTGGAGGACAGGAAGACCTGGAGGAACGTTGTCCATGGGGTCACGATGGGTCAGACGTGACTTCGCAACTAACAACAACAAAATGGCTTTGAAGGGCCCACAGCCAGCTCCTGAAGCTTCGGTCGTTCCTAATCAAACAGGAGCTCCAAAAGAGAGGAATGTCAACACAACAGAGCTAGAATGTCTTCTCTGAGATACTTCCAGGCAATCTTTAACTGGAAAACCCAGATGAGGAATCCAGAATGAACCAATTGATTTTCCCCATGGAACTGGTTCCCCAGTTGAAATCTATTTTCCAAAGCACCTGAGGGCAGGACAACAAGCAACAGATGGAAAGTAATCAAGGAGAGAAGCAACCTAGAACTAAGGAGGAATTTCCTGACAGTGAGAACAATAAATCAGCAGAACGACTTGTCTCCAGAAGTTGTGGATGCTCCAACACTGGAATTTTTTAAGAAGAGATTGGACAACCATTTGTCTGAAGTGGTGTAGGGTTTCCTGCCTAAGCAGGGGGTTGGACTAGAAGACCACCAAGGTCCCTTCCAACTCTGTTATTCTATTCAAATCCCTGGAGCTTCTCAACAGAAGTTGCGTGAAGCCAACCATTCTTCAACTATGGGTTTCTCAGAAGGATCTGAGCAGCTTTCTTACCTTTGTGTCAAATTGTTTCCCCCTTGGGTCTGCATTTCTTGGTTCTGGGGATTTCAGGACAACTCAGATTGAGTGGGTTCATTTGAGTTTGGAGGAGGAGAACTAGAGCAAATGACAAACGTGCAAGTCACAGACTGATGCCAGGAGAGATCAAAAATGGATTGGTATCGAAGTCCGTGGAAAGCCGGAGACAAAAAAAAAAAAAAAAGTTTTAATTTTCTCCGTCCCTGTCTCTTCACAGAATGTCTGAGCAAGCCAATCCTTGGCTTTGGAAATCCATTGATTTTCTCCACCCCACACCGAGTGAATGGATACGGGCCAGAACTGGCATTGGCACTGCATAATCCAGGCAACGTGAAAATTGCAGAGCGACAGAACAGAGGATTATTATAAACGTGTCCTTTTCACGGGCGGAAAAAGTGGAAGCCGCTACGAGGCCGGGTCGAGCCTTCGCCTTTGTACTCTCTGCTGAATTTTGCCTGCAGACCTCGCCCAACCGGGGCCTCCCCAAAAATGCACCTTTCTTTCTCCTCCTCCCCCCCACACCTCTTCCCAATTTCTCTGGGAAAGAGCCTATAAGGGTGACTTTGTTGCTTGACAGCTGGAGAATAGAGGCTGCCTTTGGAACTCCACAGGCACATTTTTGGGGTTAGGTGTTTATAGAGCGCTTGGTGATGCCAGCAGCAGGAGAAGAAAAGGTTATTGTTCCTTAGCCAGGAACCATTGGCGTCTCCCTGCCGGCACTCATAAATATCTCTGTTCTAGCCATACGCGGCACAGCCGTGAAGGGGGAAAGTGGGGGGCAGCGTGTAGCTTCGGCCCTGATTTGCATGAGAAGCGATGGCCTTCGTAGCCAGCCAAACCTGGGTTCTGCCTCTTGGTTATCTTGCCTGGGTCCCCCCAAGAGAGCCCTGCAATCTGCTGCCCCAGGGAAGGAGCGGGGATTGGACGCAAATCTTGGTGTGTGATTTCAACACCATTTGCTCGTCCAAGTCCGTTCTGGGCTGGCTGGCAGTTGTTGAAAGGTAGAATGGAAAAACGGAGTTTCTCCAAACCGTGCAATTGGTCAGCCAGGGATCCAGCGGCTAAAGCCAGGACTTTTTTAAAAAATCATAGAGCAGGAAGCCTTCTTTAAACCTAGCCCCAGCTTTGCATGAGATGCCAGTTCAGGCCAACCCAACAGGTCAACGATCAACCCAATCAGTCAGAATAGAGCTGGAAGGGACCTTGGAGGTCTTCTAGTCCTCCCCCCTGCTCAAGCAGGAGACCCTAGACCAGTGATGGCTAACCTTTTCCGGATCAAGTGCCCAAAGCGTGTATCCAAACCTCACAAATGTAATGCATGCACAGCCCCTGTGCATGCGCCCAGTCCCCGCTCATGTGCAAGCGCCCCACATGGCCTGGCCCCCCCATGCATGCATCTCCCCACATGCCCCCCCATGCATGCGAGTATGGCCCCCTGCACATGCCCCGCCCCATGCATGCACACGCGGTCCCCATACACATGCCCCGACCCCCCACGCATGTGCACACACCCCAGCACAAGCCCCACTGCCCCACACATGCACGGCAGAGACCCGACCACCAGCTTGTCGGTGGGAGGCGCATGCAAGCACAGCGGAGCTGAACTGGGCCGATGGTTCACGTGCCCACAGAGACGGTGTTGTGTGCCACCTGTAGCACGCATGCCACAGGTTCTCCTTGATCAGTTTCCACCCATTGCTTCTTGTTCTACCCTCAGGTGCCTTGGAGAATAGTTTGACTCCCTCTTCTTTGGGGCAGCCCCTGAGATATTGGAAGGTTGCTATCATACCTCCCCTAGTCCTTCTTTTTATTAAACTAGACATACCCAGTTCCTGCAACCGTTCTTCATATGTTTTAGCCTCCAGTCCCCTTATCATCTTTGTTGCTCTTCTCTGCACTCTTTCTAGTTTGATCCCCTTTTCTTTGTGGCAGCCCCTGAAATACTGGAACCCTCCGCTTTAAAAGATCCACCCAAGGTGAGCTCAGGACCATCTCCAGATACCGTCAAAAGACCTTTTGGGGTTTTTGCTGCATCCCAAAGCAACACAAGACGACTGCTATTCGAGGTTCAAACGTTTTACAGCTAACATTGAAACACAGGCACTGTATTGGGGAAAATTCTTACATATACACCAGTGGTAGGTTCCTACCGGTTCGCCCCAGTTCGGGCAGTGGGGGAGGCTCCGCCCACCTGCCTGGATGTTATCACAGAGGCTCTGTGCCTGCGCAAAAGGTTCACAGTTCCAAACCGGTAGCAAAGATAAGTGAAAGCCACTACTCACACACACATACACACAAACACACAGTGTCGGTTTCTGGAACTAAATGGTCTTCCCCAAACTCTCCCAAGGAGGATTCTGATTTCGATCATCCTGCCTTTCTTCCTCTCCCGCCTCTCACCATCCTGGGGAGTTGGGCATGTTTGAAGGACAGGTCTCTTTTGTGTGTGTGTTCGTGTGTGTGTGTGTATTAAGCTGGTGTGCAGGAGGGGTTTCCAACATCCTTTCTGGGGGAAAAAAAAGAGATTACACACACCCCGGCTCCCCCCCCAGGGACTAAATCAAACAGCAGTGATTTATTTACAAAAGGCTTCTGATTTTTCTCCTCTGATCTGAATGCGTCGGGGATTACGGTGGCAACACAGAAGCCAAGGGTGTGTGTGTGTGTGTGTGTGAGAGAGAGAGAGAGAGGGGGAGATGGTGGAAGAGGAAGAGCATTAGGCAAAGCAGAGGAAAACAGGAGGCCTTTGTCGATAAGTCATAATATTTCTTTGAGTACTTCTGAGAGTTGCCACTGTTGCTTTTCTGGAAGGGAATCGGTGGGGTTTCCTTCTCTTCACCCCCCCCACCCCCGGGCCCTTCCCCCCCCCCGCCTGCCTCAACTGCTTCTCCCAATGAAGTAAAACATCCTTCAGAAGCAACTCACATCTGTTTGCCCTTTGAGTACCCTCAGAAACTCTAGCTGCCTGCCTATCTATCTATCTATCTATCCATCCATCCATCCATCCATCCATCCATCCATCCATCCATGGCTGTCTGTCTGTCTGCCTATCTATCTATCTATCTATCTATCTATCTATCTATCTATCTATCTATCTATCTATCTATCATCTATCCATCCATCCATCCATCCATCCATCCATCCATCCATCCATCTATCCATGGCTGTCTGTCTGTCTGTCTGTCTATCTATCTATCTATCTATCTATCTATCTATCTATCTATCTATCTATCTATCTATCTATCCATCCATCCATCCATCCATCCATCCATCCATCCATCCATCCATCCATCCATCCATGGCTGTCTGTCTGTCTATTTATCTATCTATCTATCTATCTATCTATCTATCTATCTATCTATCTATCTATCTATCTATCTATCATCCATCAATCCATCCCTGTCTGTCTGTCTGTCTGTCTATCTATCTATCTATCTATCTATCTATCTATCTATCATCTATCTATCTATCTACTGTATCTATCATTTCCATCTATCCATCCATCTTTCTGTCCTGTCTATTATCTCTCTCTATCTCTCTACCTTTCTATCTCTCTATCCACCTAGTTACTCATTTACCTATATACCACTGATTTCCTCCCTCCCTTCCTTCCTTCCTTCCTTCCTCCCTCCCTCCCTCCCTCCCTCATTTATCTGTCCTATTTATTATCTCTTTCTCTCCCTCCCTCCCTCCCTCCCTCCCTCCCTCTCTCTCTCTCTCTCATCATCATCATCATGATCCTCACCAATCTCCCCCACAATTTTGGATTTTGAATATTCTAGAAGGGAAATAGCCCCTGCCAAAATCCACTGGAAGAATAACATGGAAGCATGGATTGCCATATTGCCGGCTCTGGGGCCAATAGAAAAAAAACCCAGATAAGATAATTTCTGGATTCATAAAAGACTTTTAGCTAGCGGCACAGTGCTTCACCTAGAGGTGAAGATGCTCGCCTCCCACTTGGAAAGTTGGGTGGTTCAATCCTAGGCAGCGACAGATAATTTCTCTGTCAGAGTGCAAAGAGAAAAAATCTGCTGTGAACTCCAGGTAGGCATCAGAAAGGGCATCCAGCTAGTAAATGCTCAGCTCCATTCAGTCATCGTAACTGCACCCTGAGGCAAGGGATTATGCACAGGATCCTATAAAAAACAAAGAAGAAGAAGAAGAAGAAGAAGAAGAAGAAGAAGGAGAAGGAGAAGGAGAAGGAGAAGGAGAAGAAGAAGAAGAAGAAGAAGAAGAAGAAGAAGAAGAAGAAGAAGACGACGACTTTTAGCTCCATTCAGTTGGATCACTATTGGCTTCTCTGGATAATGTCAGGCTTTATTGTTTCTTGACTTAGGTGAAAGTTTTGCTGACTTTGGAATTCAGTTTGGGATTCAATTTGATGAAAACCCAGAGTCTGGACACCCCTTTAGATTCCTGCCGTAGTGTCCAACAACACAACAGAATATGAATTTATCAGAAGAAATTCCCATTCCTTTTTAGAAACTTTGGCAATCTGAGAGGGCTGATTTTTCTTTGCAAATCTTCCGATCCATCCTGGAGAACGCCTGTTCCGTCCAGCACGGATCTGGTATATACGGTACGTTTAGAAGATGCTAATCAGTTTTAAAAAGGGATTTGCGCATCGCCGAAGGACCTCGGGAAGAAAATTCCCTCAAACACAGCAGTCTCTAAATATGCAACAGGATTGCAACACTGGGATTTCCCCCTCCCCTCCTTCCTTCAAATCTGTCCACAGCCAGAACATAATAAGATGGAAATTATAATATTAATTTGGAGCGATGCCAAATTGACCTCAAAAAACGACTCTGATTACTTGCAAATGAACCCTGAAAATTTGGAAGGGGAGGGAGAAGAAAATATGCAAAGGCTCAATTCCTCAGAAGAGCCATCTCTAACCACAAACGAGAGGGAGAGAAAGACCTTGGAGTCGTTTCTAGACAGACAGTTTATATCCATAACCCCAAGCTCATTTGCTTGGCTTAGAGGAGAAACTTCTGTTGTCCCTTCCCAATTATCCCGCGTATTAATTTCAGTTTGAAAAGAAAAACCTCAGCTGGTGGTTTGGGGTTTTTTCCTCCCTCTCTCCCCCCACTTTTCTTATTTCACCCAAATTGCTCATCACTGAAACTGGGCCCCGAATGGCCTTTTTTAAAATTCCCCATCGGAGTGGCGGGTGGGAAAAAGTCGAACGGATGCGTTCTCTGAACTCCGAGACGAGAAGGAGAAGTTGATGCTCAAGGACAGAACTTCACGGGGATGGGAGCAGCAGAAAATGATGACGAGCCCATAGGGAATTCCTTATTGCTTTCCTTGGGATTGAACGGGAGCAGAGGAAGGAGCCAGGAAAGGGGCAAGGCAGGCTACTTACGACCGCAATGGAGCCCAACCAGGGGTGAAATACTACCGGTTCGCACTGGTTCAGGTAGCGGTGGCAGCGCAAGGCTCCACCCACCCCAGTGGTGGGTTTAAAATTTTTTTACTACCAGTTCTGTGGGTGTGATTTGGTGGACATGGCTTAGTGGGGGTGGCAGGGTAAGGATCCTGTAAAATGTCCATTTCCTCCCCAATCCAGGGGAAGGATACTGTAAAATCCCCATTTCCTCCCGATCAGCTGGGACTTGGGAGGCAGAGAAAAAAACCCCAGTGATGGAGCAACCTCAACTTCTGGTGGCAAGATGTTCCACAGATTCATTGTTCTAACTGTCAGGAAATTTCCTTAGGTGGGACAAACGGAAGAGACCAAAACTTCCCCAGAGTTGGTTCTTGAGGGACGCGTATGAGAGCAGCCAAGCCGAAGGCAGTTTCACTTTCTGGCACCTTCCCACAACAAAACTCTTTCCCCCACCCCTACCCCCATCCCATCTCTGTGTGAAAGTCGTCTACATTGGCAGAGCTTTCCCACAGATGTGGCCACCAGGGCTGAGATTTCCTGAAACGAAAACAAGCGATGAAGCTGATGAGATATTTTCTGGCAACTCCCCGCCCAGATAGATGCTGCGATCCGATAGCGAAGGAGGAGAGCTCTTTTGGAGTAGAATTTGACTACGGTAGCAAATTTCAGAGGTGCCTCCGGCAAAGGTGTGGCTTGAAGAACAGGTGAAAGGATTGTCTCCTAGAGCGGGGGTCTCCAACCTTGGCAACTTCACCCTGAGGCAAGGGATCATGTACAGGATCCCAACCTGGGCCGTGGTGTGGCTCAGGCTGTAAGAAGCCTGTTATTAAACACAGCTGCTTGCAATTGCTGCAGGTTCGAGTCCCACCAGGCCAGGGTTGACTCAGCCTTCCATCCTTTATAAGGTAGGTAAAATGAGGACCCAGATTGTTGGGGGGGGGCAATAAGTTGACTTTGTATATAAATATACAAATAGGATGAGACTATTGCCTTACACAATGTGGGCTGCCCTGAATCTTTGGAGAAGGGCGGGATATAAATGTAAATAAGTAAATAAATAAATAAAAAGACAAAGAAGAAGAAGAAGAAGGAGAAGGAGAAGAAGAAGACTTTTAGCTCCATTCATTTGGATCACTATTGGCTTCGCTATTGGTTCACTATTGGTTCCCCAACTTTGCTGGCTGGGGAATTCTGGGAGTTGAAGTCCTCCAGGCTTGAAGTTGCCAAGGTTGGAGACCCCTGTCCTAGAGTGTGTGGTTGCTGGCCCTGGTGGGTTGTGTCGTTTTTAAAGTGTCTGCAGTGAACAGGGAATGATGGATGGACGGGTGATTCATATCTTTCTTCAGGATCCTATTTCAAACTTTTTTTTTTTAAATCCATCTTCATCACCTCTGGCCTTGTAAGCTATTATCCTCCTCCCCTTCCCCTCCCCTCCGCTCCAAGGCTTCCTTTTCAGCATCTTATTGCAACCTGCAGTCGAAAGGAGCGCACATTTTAGAGAAATAGCTTCTTATCTAAGCTTCGGGAGAAAAAAAATCTCCTGTCTGCTTGACCTGCTGTAGGGAGGTCAAGAAAAGTGCTTGGAGATACATTTCAGCGTATCTGGACTTCGGGAGAGATTCACAGAAGGATGGTTGGAGAGAACTGCCTTCCCTCCCCCACACCCGACCCCAGCAGTAAATGGCTAGATGGCAAACTCAGTTTTAGGGATGAGCTGAAGGTTCAAAATAAAAGAAGGCAGATGTTGAGGTTCAGCGTTGACTTTCGCACATGTCCAGAGGTGGTGTTTGGACCAGTTTGGTAGCGGAAATCACAGGTCGGCTCTCACTTCGTCAGTGTTAGAAGGGAGGAAGAGAATGAGATGCTAGTCCTTGGTGCTGTCTGAATTTGGTTATTTTCTTGTAGATGTTTCATCACCCAACTAGCTAACATCATCAGTGCTAGCAGGAAGTGGGATTTGCAGGGCATTTTATAGTGGGGTTCATCCTCTCCCTCTAATTTGGGAATGGCACATCTGCAACCCCACTGGAGGATATATGCACGTATATTTTTGCATTCCATTTTTCTAGAAAATCAACGTTTTACAAGAACACAAACTATGCGTGTTGTACATATCTTTTGACGGGGAAAATTACATTTCACAGATCAGAAAAGAGTGTGAATTCCAGAAGTCCTCCTTCTGCTGCAGTTCACATTTTCAAAATTGTGATTTCCCCCAGCAATTTAGCATTAAAATGTGGACTCAACAACTTTCATCCCCTGCACGGCTGCTGGTATACCAGATGCTTAGTAGGGCAAAGGGACAACTTGTTTAGCATTTCAAAGGAAGAATAAGGACTTGGGCTTTTGGTGAACATGGTAGAGAAGTAGTTGCTATGAAGATGTGATTTCTGCGCTGGCTGTTTATGAAGAGGGTAGGTGGGGAAAGGCCCTGCTAATGGGATCACACTCATCTGCCTTTTTCCTCCTAATAGCTGGTGGCTCCTGGAAAAATAGGTTTTTTTATCCAAAAGCAGTTGTGCCTCCTTATCATTCCCTCATTCTTCCTTTTCCCCCGCTTTCTTTCTTTCTTCCTTCCTTCCTTCCTTCCTTCCTTCCTTCCTTCCTTCCTTCCTTCCTTCCTTCCTTCCTTCCTTCCTTCTATCTCCCTAAATCTTCCTTCCTTCCTTCCTTCCTTCCTTCCTTCCTTCCTTCCTTCCTTCCTTCCTTCCTTCCTTCTTTCCTTCCTTCCTTCTTTCCTTCCTTCTCTTAGAGACATTAATTATCAACTGCAATCCATACTATTCGCCTCGTGAATTTTCCTCATATCTTCTAATTGCTGTTTATGTCCCACCACATGTTTACACATCACTTGTGTAAACAAGGCACTACAAACTAGCTGACCAAATTATGGAGGCTGAAGCCAAATACCCTGATTCACTGGCCATTATTTTGGGAGATTTAAACAAGGCAAACCTAAAGAAAGAGCTACCAAAATACTTTCAGCATGTCAATTGTCTTACTAGAGGCAAGAATACTTTAGACCATTGCTACACAACACTAAAAGATGCTTATTACCATGAGCAGCTGTAAGACACACTGATCATTGCATGATTCACCTTGTACCTGCTTACAGGCAAAGACTTACCAACAATTAAATCAGTGAAGACTTTGACTGAGGAGGCAAAGTTAAAGCTACAGGCTTGCTTTGACTGTACTGATTGGAATATTTTTGAAGATACCTCTGCAGACTTGGATGAACTCACAGATACTGTAACATCATGTCAGCTTCTGTGAAGACCTATGTGTACAGACCAGGAACTTGCGAATATACAGTAACAACAAACCTTGGTTCACAGCTAAACTTAAGCAGCTACGTCGTTCCGAAGAGGAAGCCTACAGAAAAGGTGATAAAATGCTGTACAATCAGACCAGAGATGTATTAACAAGGGAGATCAGAGCAGCAAAAAGAAGCTACTCTGAAAAGCTAAAGAATCAATTCTCAACAAATGAACCGGCAAACATGCAGAAAACTCTTAAAAATATCACTGGCTATGGCAAACCTCCTTCCCAGGCTGAAGGAAATCAACAACTGGCAGATGACCTGAATGAGTTTTATTGCAGGTTTGAAAGAAAACTACAGCCACCTATCTCCACAACCCACATCTCAGACACACCAACAGCAGCCAAGCCTCCTACAACTGACCCCATTTCATTGGGTTCACAACCCCTAGTGATCACAGAAAAGGAAGTGCAGGACCTATTTCACAGACAAAAGCCAGGAAAAGCTCCAGGCCCAGACAAGATAACTCCTTCTTGCATAAAAGTCTGTGCTGACCAATTGGCCCCCATCTTCACCCATATTTTCAATAAATCACTAGAGATGTGCTATGTTTCTTCTTGCTTCAAACGGTCTACAATCATCCCAGTGCCGAGACTCCGAGCTTGCCGATCAGAAAGGTTGGCAGTTTGGCGGTTCGAATCTAGTATAGTTCCCCTGCGTGACCAGGAGGGTTGGACTAGATGACCTCCAAGGTGCCTCCCAGCTCTATTACTGTTAAGACATCTTGCCTAAAACCAGCCTGGATGAACTCACAGATACTGTAACATCATGTCAGCTTCTGTGAAGACCTATGTGTACAGACCAGGAACTTGCGAATATACAGTAACAACAAACCTTGGTTCACAGCTAAACTTAAGCAGCTACGTCGTTCCGAAGAGGAAGCCTACAGAAAAGGTGATAAAATGCTGTACAATCAGACCAGAGATGTATTAACAAGGGAGATCAGAGCAGCAAAAAGAAGCTACTCTGAAAAGCTAAAGAATCAATTCTCAACAAATGAACCAGCAAACATGCAGAAAACTCTTAAAAATATCACAGGCTACAGCAAATTTCCTTCTCAGGCTGAAGGAAATCAACAACTAGCAGATGACCTGAATGTGTTTTACTGCAGGTTTGAAAGGAAACTACAGCTACCTATCTCCACAACCCCCATCTCATACACACTAACAACAACCAAGCCTCTTACAACTGACCCCATCCCATTGGGTTCACAATCCCTAGTGATCACAGAAAAGGAAGTGCAAGACCTGTTTCACAGACAAAAGCCAGGAAAAGCTTCAGGCTCAGACAAGATAACTCCTTTTTGCTTAAAAGTCTTTGCTGGCCAATTGCCTCCCATCTTCACCCGAATCTTCAATAAATCGCTAGAGATGTGCTATGTTCCTTCTTGCTTCAAACGGTCTACTATCATCCCAGTGCCGAGACTCCGAGCTTGCCGATCAGAAAGGTTGGCAGTTTGGCGGTTCGAATCCCTAGTATAGTTCCCCTGCGTGACCAGGAGGGTTGGACTAGATGACCTCCAAGGTGCCTCCCAGCTCTATTACTGTTAAGACATCTTGCCTAAAACCAGCTTGGATGAACGGCTTATTCTGATGCATTGTCCCACACCTGTTGGCCGCTGCCATCTGCTCACACAACTGGCTCCAAAAATTACCGAAGGAAAGGGAGAACAAATCAGAAGGATTCACTGGGCAAGCCTGGATCAGGAGGGTGACACCCCACCCCCCACCCCAAAGTCCATCACCTCCATGTTTGCTAGGACCCTCGATGTCCTTGCTCAGGGAGGGAGCAGCTCCCTTCTAGGCCTTGTTTCTTAATTGCTGGCCTTGTAAATTGCATGATTTATGGTTCTGTTCATCCGCTCCAGCCCTGGGGAGAAGGCCAGCTTTCCCTTCCAGACTAAGAAACAAATAGCAGATTTAACAGCCTTTTGGAAGGTTCATTACGGAGTGAGGCATTGAGGGATTCTTACTGGGTGTCTTTTGCCAAAAAGCTGCCTCTCTCTCTCTCTCTCTCTGACCGCCGTCTGTACGTGCACACATGTTCTTCCCAAAAGGGGGAGAGAAAAAAATCCTTTCTCAAGTAGCGGCTATGCCAGAGATGCTTCATCAAACAGGGACCCTTTTAATTGTCCTACAGAAGAAGTCTCCAAGGAGAAGCTCGGTTTAAGCGGCAGTTTCCTTGAAATCTCGGAAGGGGAGCCAAGTCCTTGAAGTCAAATTACGTCTGGCTTATAACTGGGAGAAACGTTCTCCAGCAAGTTGTGGGGGGCTGGGAAGGGAGGTTAACATTTCTATGTGTCTCTTCTGTGTGCGTAAGGCTTTCCCCCAGAATCGGTGACCCCCCCAAAACATTCTTTGAACCAGCTTTTTACTACTTCAGATCAACAGTAAAAAGAAGGAACGGGGGGACATGATAGACTAGAGTAGAGTAGAGTAGAGTAGAGTAGAGTAGAGTAGAGTAGAGTAGAGTAGAGTAGAGTAGAGTAGAGTAGAATAGAATAGAATTCTTAATGATAGTCATAGGGTACAAATAAGCAATTAGGAAACAATCTGGAATAGAATAGAATAGAATAGAATAGAATAGAATAGAATAGAATAGAATAGAATAGAATAGAATAGAATAGAATAGAATAGAATTCTTTGTTGGCCAAGTGTGATTGGTTCCTAAAATTGCATCCACATTATCCAGAAGTATCACACCCATTAATTATTAAATACACATTTTATAATTTGAATACCGTTGATTTTGAGCTGGGTCTTCTCTGCTTGGAGACGTGTGGTCCTGGGGGTGAAATGTTACCGGTTCGCACCGGTTTGGGAGAATGGGTAGTAGTAAAAGCTACCGGTTCGTCCGAACCGGTATTTCCGACGATCAGCTGTGCTGCACAATTTATATTCGCTGGAAAGTAGGAAATCCTGCTTTCTACTGAATCTAAATCATGTGGCACAGCTGTTTCCCCCCCCTTGCTGTTCTACTTACCTTCTTAAGCCTCCTTTTTCCGCATGAAGCATGCATTTGGCGTGCACCGCGCATGCGTGGGCAGCGAACCAGTGGCAAACCACCGAGGATTTTACCACTGTGTGGTCCCCAGGTCACCACAGTATCCCTCTTGATCCAAAAAGTTCTACACACCACTGCATTGATTCCGTTTCCGGGATATGATGACGATAATAAAAGGATTCTCCAGTGCAAAACATGAAGTTTTTACAAATCTTTCTTCCTACTTTCCAATGCTTTGAAAAATGACTCTGTTTTCTGGGTGCTACAGCAGCAGACGAAGAGCTGATGCCAACTTGAGGGGGGAAAACAACCCGAATTTAGAGCGGGAGAAAAATTTCATCTTTCTCGCCAATTAAATCATTCACCCCTTGAAGCCTTTTCAGTAACTGGGGCTCTGAAATGAAGCTTCCCAAACTGGCCTCTTGACTTCTCAGCCGTGTTACATGAGGCCATGGAAAAACTGAAAACACAAAACACATTCAGCTTGGATCTTAAAACACACCCATCCAGATCTTGGCCTAATGTAGAGGACATGAGCGTAGAGCCTATATATATCTAAAAAAGAAATAAGGAGGAAAACAGGTTGGATGGATGGATGGATGGATGGAAGAGTGACCAAGATGTTGATGCTCTATGAAAAACTACCAAACTTCTGGGACGTCAACTGAATATCAACCCTAACTCAATGATACTTGAGGCTGTCATTTATTTATTTTATTTTTATTTATTTGATTTATTTGATTTTTATACTGCCCTTCTCCCGAAGGACACATTCAGGCGGGGCCAGGTGACTCACATATGGGTCCATCACCGATTGTGGATTCATCCGGGCCACGCCATCACTGGGGCTGCTGCTGAACAGCCAGAAAAGCCAAACCACAGAGGATTTGTTGAGTCTTGGCTTGTATAAGGAACTAAGACAGCCAGCCTGGATTAGGGGGCGGCCTATTGGCTGTGTTATAGGCTGAAAGCATGTTAGGGGCGCGGCTGAGGGATGGAGCTGGCCAGCCTGGATTAGGGGGCGGCCTATTTATTTATTTATTTATTTATTTATTTATTTATTTTATTATTTAAATTTGTATACCGCCCTTCTCCCGAAGGACTCAGGGCGGTTCACAGCCAGATAAAATAAACAATAATATTACAATATAAATACTATTAAAATACAATTAAAAAACTTATTCAATTGGCCGAGATTAAAAATTTAGAATAAATGATAAAAACCCATTAAAAAACCCACAAATTTAAAAACTAATCCTAATCCAGTCCTGCGCAGATGAATAAGTGTGTCTTAAGCTCGCGATGAAAGGTTCGGAGGTCCGGGAGTTGACGAAGTCCTGGGGGGAGTTCGTTCCAGAGGGCGGGAGCCCCCACAGAGAAGGCCCTTCCTCTGGGCGTCGCCAGACGACACTGTCTCGCTGACGGCACCCTGAGGAGTCCCTCTCTGTGAGAGCGCACGGGTCGGTGAGAGGTATTCGGTAGCAGTAGGAGGTCCCTATTGGCTGTGTTATAGGCTGAAAGCATGTTAGGGGCGCGGCTGAGGGATGGAGCTGGCCAGCCTGGATTAGGGGGCAGCCTATTGGCTGTGTTAGAGGCTGAAAGCGTGTTGGGGGCGCAGCTGGGGGTGGAGTCATGGGTGGAGCACGAGAGACATTAAAAGGCAGAGCACTGCACAATAGCACTGATTATTTTTCTTCACTGTGATTGGTAGTTGGAACGTGCTGGAGCGCCGGATAAAGATTGCTACACCCAGGAACCAGGTATGTCTTTTTTTCCAAGCGCCTGTCTGGAACCTGACACCGGAGATGGAAGTGAAATTGAATCTCTGTTTGAAAAAAACAAAACAAAACAGAAGTTGGATGCCTCTGTCAAGATTCGGACATCCTAGGAGGATTGTAAGTTAATCAGAATGGGCCCAATTCTGGAAGATTTCTCCCAACTTCAGCATCGTTTTGGTGGATCTGTGTCCTTGATCTCTAGGCTCTGCTCATTCATTGCAGAATTTTCTAGAAAAGGGCCAAAAGAAGCCAGAAAAAGCTCCCACATATACCGAGCATCCCCAGTTTCTCACTTCCCAGGTACCGGAGGAGGCCACGGCAGTGATGAGTAAGACTTCAACCAAGTAAATAATACCTCTTCTTCAGTACAAAGAGCCTCATTGGGGTGAATTACAGTGGCCCAGCACAGAAGCAATTATTTCTAAATGTTTTTATTGATCGATATATATATATATATTTTCTTGACTGTGCTTTCAGAATTGAAAACGTTCCTAGCAATTTCCCACAACACAAATATACGAAAGAAAGAAAGAAAGAAAGAAAGAAAGAAAGAAAGAAAGAAAGAAAGAAAGAAGGAAGGAAGGAAGGAAGGAAGGAAGGAAGGAAGGAAGGAAGGAAGGAAGGAAGGAAGAAAAAAAGGAAGGAAGGAAGGAAGGAAGGAATAATAATAATAAAAAGCGAGAGTAGTACTCCCAACTGCAAAACCCCACTAAAGTCTTAGAAGATGTCGGAAATAAAAGAGAAAGGACAGATTGTCCCAAAGGTGCTTTTTTTCAGGAGGCAACTGGACTTTCTTGTTTTTTCTTTGAAGATGTTTTGCTTCTCATCCCAGAAGCTTCTTCAGCTCTGACTGGATGGTGGGTAACGGAAGGATTTATATTCCTTGCAGACAGCTGGTCATTTGCATCCTTTTAGAGCAGTGGTTCTCAACCTTTATAGTGCTGCGACCCCTTTAATACAATTCCCCACGATGTGGCGACCCCCAACCGTAAAATTATTTTCGTTTTGAATTTATCGCGCCTGAAGCCATATTGGCTAGCGATCTGAACTGCTTGCGATTGCCTTGAGGACGGAGGCATTAAAGCGGAGACTCCTCCCCTATTAAGTTTATCGCGCCTGAAGCCAGATTAGGCTAGCGATGGGGAGTGATTGCAGCTGGCTTGAGAGGGAGACATCAGAGCAAAGATTTCTCTCTTTTTTAATTCATCGCGCCTGAAGCCGAATTCGGCTAGCGATTTGAAGAGCCTGCAGCTGGCTTGTGGAGTCAACCATTGGAGCGCGATTCTTCGACTCTCAAGTATACTTCCCATATTTCCGATGGTCTTAGGCGACCCCTGGCAAATTGTCATTCGACCCCCAACGGGGTCCCGACCCAAAGGTTGAGAACCGCTGTTTTAGAGGGTCGCTGAGGCCACTTGCAGGTTTGCAGACTACAGGAACCATTTGCGCTTCAGTTTGAGATGCAGGCAACATGCACTCATCCCCAACAGCAGACACAGGGGCAGGAAACATCCTGTAGCCACAAAGGCTCCACACCCATTTGCACCACTCAGGTGTGGGGTCCGTTGTGGCTCTAAGTCAAGGACTCCCCGTAATTGCTTGTCGTGTTCGAATCCCCAAACAATTCCATATTAAAAACAAAACAAAAAAAACAACAAAAACCAGGAATGAAAACAACAACAACCACCTACTTGTTTAAAGCAGCTGGACTCTTCACTCCTTGGAGTAAATTCTGAACTAATTTTTCTTTCGTGAGACGAAAATGCTTTGGAGATATTTTCCGCAAAGGAATCAAGACGGATAAAATGTGGGTCCGGTTTGCAGCAATATTCCCTTAATGATGAGAAGGCGCCGTTTGGAGGGGGGTGGGTGGGAAAGACGAAGGAAAGCGATTAAAAGAAGAGTGTGAAGGATGCACGTGGGCATGGGCATGCGTGTTTTTGTGTGTGAGAGAGACAAAATTGAAGCTAAAGTGGAAAAAAGATTAAAAAGATTGGAAACGAAACATTAACTCAGCAGCGGAGAAAATTACAACACAAGATATTGAATTAGGAGACGTAGGGAGGTTGAAAGATCAATCAAATCAATACTGCGCTTCACAAGGAGAGGAGAGAGACAGGAAGTGTATGGGGAAGGGAACTTCATATTAAATTTTGCAGGCAGAATCGGGGCCCTTTGCATAGGCGAGAGATTTCTCAAAAGTTGAGTCATTTTCAGGTAGGTTTTCAGCCAGCGGTGGGTTTCACATTTCATTGCTACCAATTTGTGTGCACGCCTGCCTTCTGTGTGTGCTCTTTGTTCACACACATGCCTTCCGTACATGCACCCGGCCTCAAAAACATCCCTAAATAGGACGGCATAGAGGTAGGCCGGGTATTGTGCTCCGCCAGCAGCCTGCGGAGCTGGCAACGGAGTCGGACAGCGATGAGGCTGAGGTGAGGACAGGGCCATCGGGGAGTGAGGTGCGGACTCCACAGCCTCCAGAGGCTGACAGTAGTGAGGCAGAGGAACAGGAGGAGACTGTTCCTAATGCATACATGAGAAGAGCTGCCAGAAGGCAAGAGCAGCTCAAACAAAGAGGATGACTCGGGAGTAGGGCCAAGAGATGATTGGCCCCTCCCATAAGCTTTAAAAGACCAGCAATGGGGTTTGGGCTTTGCTGGAAAACAACATTGGTAGCTTCATCGTCATCAACATCTTGCATTTATTTTTGTATCGGTGTCTTCTGAACTTTTGCCAAGAAAGGCCTTTGGCAGTTTGCCTAATTGGACCAAGGTTTGCGATAGGACTGAGGAATTTGTGTTGGGAGGAATTTGTTTTAATTTAGTTGAACTACACTCAGAATGAAGTAATTCTCAGCTGTTCGAATAAAGTTTGTTTGCTTTTTCACGGACTGAGTTTCCTACTATCTACTTGGGTCTGGGTCACAACACCAGCAAGGCTGGCTAAAATGTATTCAAATCTAAGCCCAAAGTGTTGGAAATGTAACCAATGTCAAGCTACCTTCTTTCATGCTTGGTGGCTATGTCCTGAAGTGAAGAAGTACTAGACTAAGATACAAGGATGGCTACAAGATCTAATAAAATGTCAGATAAATCCAGAAAGATTTCTCCTGGGAATACTTAAAACAAAATTTGATAGGAAGATGAGTTATTTGATTCTACGCATATGAACAGCGGCAAGAATTGCGTTCACGCAATACCAGAGGGATTGGTCATTCAGAAGAGATATGATTGTGCCGAAATGGATAAACTTCCCTTAGAACTAAAAGAAAAAGATGATTCGGAATTTTACGTGGTTTGGGAAAAATGATATATCTGGATAGATAATAGAAATAAAAATTGGAAATATACATAAGGGATTAGATATTGAATGTATATAATGTATATATTGTATGGAATGTTGATCCAAAGTATATAAAACGACACCGTCTGTTGATTATGTACTAGAGTCATGTAAAGAAAAAATTGTAATAAAAATTACTTATTACTTATAAAAAAAATAACAAGCCACGGTTCAATCAACTGCAATGAATCCTTCAAACCCTGCGTAGGGTTCAACAAACCTAGATTCAACAAGCGATGGACTGGCACCGTGAGTGAGAGAGCTGCGGTTGAGTCCTCCATCTCAAGCCATGCCAACGGGACTGGCATGCCCCTAAGTGGCAACGCAGAACTGGCGGCAGAGGGAACCCAAGGGCAACCAGTTGCGGTGGGTGGAGGAGGAGAGCCTGAATGGCGTTGATTCCTTGCAGGTGGCATTGGTGGCAACAGCTGGGCGATGGGAGCTGCGCTGACGGAGATGGAGTGGAGGGAGGGCAGAGATTGTATATGGCTCCTCTTTGTGTTGTGTTGTGTCTGCCTGACCTGACCGCCCCATCGCTTCCCTCACGCACATTAAAAACTCTTCCATTAAAGCCAGAGGCAAGACGCTCCCATCGGTCCAGGAAGAGTCCCACCCATAATTTGATGTGTGTGTGTGTGTGTGTGTGTGTGTGTGTGTGTGTGTGTGTGATGCCACAACGCCTGTCCTGTCTGCTCTGCTTCCTCCCTGTTGCTGTTTCCCCACCCCCCCACTGTGTAGGATGGAGTCTCCCCAAGGTCAGCCTCCCTCCTTCCATGCCCGGAATGTCTCTGTTTCTTTGCTCTCTTCAACAACAAAGGTGCAGAAATGGGATTTATATCCTTTCGCCCCTGGGACAACACTGCAGAAGCCGTCAAAGGGATGGGGGATGGGACGAGCTTTTAGGAATTGTGCACCAGGCGTCAGTCCCAGTCCTGGCCTATCAATGCCCCCCCACCCCCGTTGGGAGGGGTAATTTACAGCTCTTGTGGTTTTTCCTGGCATATGTGGACAATAGCATAGGAGCAGAGGGTGTCTAGGGAGGGAGGGAAATGGCATTGTCTCCGGAATCAACAGGGCCCCTTGGTCTTCCAACCAAGCCGTTCATCTTCCATAATTCCACCCTTTGAAGACTTTCCCACCAAAGGTGATGAGTGGCTTAGAATTGCTGATGAAGATTCGGGGTTTTATCCCTTCCATGCAAGGCAGAAGCAGATAGACAGATACCCTGTTTCCTCCAAAATAAGACATCCCCTGATAATAAGCCCAATCGGGCTTTTGAGCGCATGGCAATAAGGCCAAGAACTTATTTCAGGGTTCAAAAAAATATAAGACGGGGTCTTATTTTCGGGGAAACACGATAGATAGATAGATAGATAGATAGATAGATAGATAGATAGATAGATAGGAAGGAGAGAGAGAGGGAGATGGGGGGAGAGATAATTAGATAGAGAGAGAGAGAGAGATGAGAGCAAGAGGGGAGACAGTGAGATAGATAGAGAGATAGAGAGATGAGAGGGAGAGAGGGGGAGAGAGATCATTAGATAGATAGATAGATAGATAGATAGATAGATAGATAGATAGATAGATAGATAGATAGATAGATAGATAGATAGATAGATAGATAGATAGATAGATAGATAGATAATAGATAGATGGATGATAGATGAGCAATACCTTTTTCCTTCTTGAAAGAGAACATGATTCTTCACTGAATGCCAAAAGGCCTCACAAGTTTTAAATAGAGCGATCTAGTTTGCAATGAGTTGGTTCAAAGGGAAGAATAAGCTGGTTTTGAAGACCCAGGATGGATCCCTTTGGGTTGAGTAGCTTTTGGGAGATATCCCTGCTCTAGCTTCCTTCGAGTGGTTTTCTTTACCACCTCATATAAATTGGGACTACAATTCCCAGAATAGTCATTAACCATGATAGAGAAGAGAAGAGAAGAGAAGAGAAGAGAAGAGAAGAGAAGAGAAGAGAAGAGAAGAGAAGAGAAGAGAAGAGAAATATGATTAAGGAGTAGGAGTACGAGTACGAGTACGAGTAGGAGTAGGAGAGAAGAGAAGAGAAGAGAAGAGGAGAAGAGAAAAGAATAGAATTATGATTAAGGAGTAGGAGTAGGAGTAGGAGTAGGAGTAGGAGTAGGAATAGAATAGAATAGAATAGAATAGAATAGAATAGAATAGAATAGAATAGAATAATAGAGTTGGAAGGGACCTTGGAGGTCTTCTAGTCCAACCCCCTATTCAAGCAAGAAACCCTATACCATTTCAGACAAATGGTTATCTGATCTCTTCTTATAAACTTCCAGTGTTGGAGCATTCGCACTTTCTGGAGGCAAGTCGTTCCACTGATTAATTATTTTTAACTGTCAGGAAATTTCACCTTAGTTCTAGGTTACTTCTCATGTTAGGTGAATCAAGCAATCCGTGGAGGTTTTTAAGAAGAGATTGGACAACCATTTGTCTGAAATGTTATAGGTGTTTCCTGCTTGAGCAAGGGGTTGGACTAGAAGACCTCCAAGGTCCCTTCCAACTCTTCTGTTATTCTGTGTCTACAAATCAGGATGGTTATTGTAGTTCCCCCCCCCCTTTTCATCATCTCTTAAAGTCTTCAAAATGCTTGTCCATATTTGGCGTAGGAAAGACGGAAGGGTGTACATATTAATAAGACATTTTTCTTGAAAACCAGCTTCTGATGTATTGTGAAAAAGGCACGGTTTACATGCATAGGTATGTCAGATATGGTCCCTTAAGGAGAGGACCAAGATAATTGGTCACGCTGGCGGGGATTATGGGAGTTCCTGCGACATCTAACAGATGGCCCACATTGGAGGAGACGGTTCACACCAGATGTCCTGAATCAGCCTTGCGAGGAAAAAAATGAAATCCCCCTTTTTTTTCTCGCAGAACTATCACCATCCATGCCTTCCCCTAGAAAAGCATAGTCCAAACCAGAAACCAACCAGGGTTTTCCTCTGCAGAGAGAAATGAATTGTCTGTATTCTCTTAAACTCGTCTTTGCTGATGTGGGCTAAGCAACTCGGGCGGAGGGGGTAAAGTTTGCCTGGCTGATTTTGGTCGGCTGATTTTGTATTCCGAGTTACAGCCAACTGACCTCATGGACTGTACTAGACCACTGGTCTACAGACCACTGGTCTAAATTTCTCAGAGAAATTTAGGGAGCTGAAGTCCATACATCTAAAAACTAACAGGCTGGAGAATTCTGGGAGCTGAAGTCCATACATCTTAAAGCCTCCATGTTGGAGAATTCTGGGAGCGAGATCCATACATCTTAAAGCCTCCATGTTGGAGAATTCTGGGAGCGAGATCCATACATCTTAAAGCTTCCATATTGGAGAATTCTGGGAGCGAGATCCATACATCTTAAAGCTTCCATGTTGGAGAATTCTGGGAGCGAGATCCATACATCTTAAAGCCTCCATGTTGGAGAATTCTGGGAGCGAGATCCATACATCTTAAAGCCTCCATGTTGGAGAATTCTGGGAGCTGTGGTCCACAGAATTTAAAGTCTGCTGGTTGAGGAATTCTGGGAGCTGCAATCCACACATCTTAAAACCCTTCAAGTTAGAGCATTCTGGGATCTGAGGTCCACAGAATTTAAAGTCTAATGGCTGGGGAATTCAGGAAGTCGAAGTCCACCCATCTTAAAGTTGCCAAGGTTGAGAAACATTACCTTAGGAAGAGATTGAGGAAGTCGGATGCAAAGTTGAATGCTGCCCCCTGGGCCAATGGCAATTTTCAATCCTTCCTGCACTCATTAGTGCCAGCCTGTTAAGCACCCCCCACCCCACCCCGCGCCAGATCAAGGAAGCGAAAATGACATAGATTTCAGTAGCTTATCTTTAACACCCCTTTGGGGAAGATGCAAAACCTTGGAAACTGTCTGGGGAATTTCTCACCCTCGTTTTCAGCGAGTTAAGTAAAACAGAATCTCTTTGAAGGAGCCGAAATGTTTCTTTCCAGGTTTCTGGGCACCTTTGCTGAGTGGCCATTCAAGGAACGAGCTGTTTCTTTCTGAATTGTTTATATCTTCCCCTTTCGCTCCTCTCCCAGATCTCCCCCACAATCAGTCACAAAAATCTTTTGTGAATGTTGGCTGGGCAAAAAGCGATTACTCAGCCTCCGAAGGCCGATCTATCTACCCCCTGATTTCACTGCAAAGGTTTTTATTTTGTGGGTGTTTCAGCTTTACAAGATTTTCTTGGACAAAAAAGGGCAAAAGATTAGATTGAGAAGCGATTTTTATCCCACAGAGTTAGAATTGTTCAGGTCTTTTTCCCCTTCCTGTTTTTTGTTTTCCCCGTTCGATTCTCTGTTAGCTTCATATAATGAATTAATTTTAAAAAACCTAGGAGGGAGGGTTTTTTTTTAAAAAAAAAATTGTAATATTTTCCTAAAAGCAGTTTCTGCAACTCTAGAGTAGTAGAGAAGAGAAATCCTATGGAAGTCAACAGGATTCCCACCTAAGGAAAGCTACTTAGAGCCAGTCTGGACTAGTGATTGAGGCACCAAGTAGAAAGCAAGAGACCATGAGTTCTAGTCCTGCCTTAGCCACAAAAGCCAGGTGGGTAACTTTGGGCCAGTCCATCTCCCTCAGCCCAACCCACCTCACAGGGTTGGTGTGGGGAAAATAGGAGGAGGAGGAGATGTTTGCTGCTTTGAGTTATTCGTCAAAATAATAAAAACAAGAGAACAACTAGCTAACTGAATGAATGAATGAATGAATGAATGAATGAATGAATGAATAAAATACTGTACTTTTCAGAGTATAAGACATACTCCGCCCCCAAAAGAGGGTAGAAATGTTGGTGCATCTTATACATTGAATGTAGCCATTTTTGGCCTCCTGAAACCCCGCCCTGTACATCCAGTTTTCGCCAAAAACAGGCCCATTTTTCACAAAAACAGGATGCGTAGAGGGTTTGGGAGGCCTGTGGAGTGCTCCTGGGGGCTGGGGAGGGCAAAAACCAGACGCGAGGCATCCCAAAATTATTTTTTTTTCTCTTGTTTTCCTCTCCGAAATCTCAGTGCGTCTTATACTCCGATGCATCTTATAGCCCGAAAAAAATGCGGCCGATCCCTCTTTAAATGGCTCATACAGCAGCCAAGCGTTAAGGTACCTTGGAGAACCTGATCCATCGCTTAAAAGTTTCCATTTATCTTGAAATCTTGGAGGAGACCTGAGAGACTTCAGCGTAAGCAAACAGGCCCTGGGCTGTTTCGTGAAAAAAAAGGCAATCCTGTGTGGCTTGCTCAATCTTGGGGAAGGAAAGGGTGAAATCTGAATATCCTAAGGAAATTCAATTAAGTTGAAAAAGGCTCCCTTTCCTCCATTTATACTCCCTGCCGAGCCTTGCACTCGCCTTTTGGTTTGGCCCGCTCTCCGAGGGGTTCCAGGGGGGGGGGAAAGGAACACATTCCTGACTTCGAATGAGATGCTCTGGACTTCAGCTCTTCCATGGGGCTTGGTGGCTCTCTTGCACAACTGTTGGTTTTGGAGGCTAAAAACGTATGAAGAACGGTTGCTGGAATTGGGTACGTCAAGCTTCATGGGAAGAAAGACTAGGAGGTGGCGTGATCATTGGTGGTCTTAACATAACATAATAACAAAGTTGGAAGGGACCTTGGAGGCCTTCTAGTCCAACCCCCTGCCGAGGCAGGAAACCCTACCCCATTTCAGACAAATGGCTATCCAACATTTTCTTAAAAATTTCCAGTGTTGGAGCATTCACAACTTCTGCAGGCAAGTTGTTCCACTTATTGATTGTTCTAACTGTCAGGAAATTTCTCCTTAGTTCTAAGTTGCTTCTCTCCTTGATTAGTTTCCACCCATTGCTTCTTGTTCTGCCCTCAGGTGCTTTGGAGAATAGTTTGACTCCCTCTTCTTTGTGGCAGCCCCTGAGATATTGGAAGACTGCTATCATGTCTCCCCTAGTCCTTCTTTTCATTAAACTATGATAGATAAAAATGATAGATTCCTTCCTTCCTTCTTTCCTTCCTTCCTTCCTTCCTTCCTTCCTTCCTTCCTTCCTTCCTTCCTTCCTTCCTTCCTTCCTTCCTTCCTTCCTGATTAGTTTCCACCCATTGCTTCTTGTTCTACCCTCAGGTGCTTTGGAGAATAGTTTGACTCCCTCTTCTTTGTGGCAACCCGGTCTTCAGCCGATTTGGCACAGTTTCGGTGAACCAGTAGTGGCGACCTCTGGATGGATCTGCTATGCTGTCCTATTTAGCCACATTTTGTAAGCCGTGCGCATGCACAAAAGGCTGTGCGCACGAGCAAAGCAAGCGTGTGCACACGCTCACAATTTTCGGTGCACGGTGAACCGGTTGTAAAATTTTGCGAACCCCACCTCTGGGCTTGATAGCAGTCTTCCAATATTTGAGGGGTTCCTACAAAAATAAGGGGGGGGGTCAACCCAGGGGTGAAATCCAGCAGGTTCTGACAGGTTCTGGAGAACCGGTACTGGAAATTTTGAGCAGTTCGGAGCACCGGTAGCGAAAATTTTGAGTAGTTGGGAGAACTGGCAAATACCACCTCTGGCTGGCCCCAGAGAGGGGTGGGAATGGAGCTTTTGCAGTATCCTTCTCCTGGAGTGGGGAGGGAATGGAGATTTTGCAATATCCTTCCCCTGGAGTGGGGTGGGAATGGAGATTTTGCAGTATCCTTCCCCTGGAGTGGGGTGGGAATGGAGATTTTGCAGTGTCCTTCCCTGCCACATCTACCAAGCCACGCCCACCCAGCCACACGACGGCCACCAAGCCACGCCCACAGAACCAGTTTTTGCTCTCCCTGGGCTCCGGAGGCTTTTCTCGAGTCTCCGGGAGGGTGAAAATGGCCTTCCCAGGCCCTGGAGACCCTCTGGAGGCCGGAAATGGGCTTGTTTCTGGTCTTCCCAAACTTCTGGTAGGCCCATTTTTTGCCCTCCTCAAGCCTCCGCATGCGCCCTCCACTTACCTGCATCCAAAATGAGCCATGTGGGGACTCCTGGGAGGGGAGGGGAGGGGTGGCTGGGATCTCCAAACTGCACAGAATCTTAGCTAGAGGTTTTCCTGAACCCCCAGCAGCCCATCCCTAAGTGAATCCCAATGTTTTTGACTAAGACTTCAGAATAAACTGCTCCATTCCCCCCCCCCTCTCTGCGCTGTATTTGCTCACTTCGAAATCATGCCCATCTGGTTATCTGAGGAGTGTTTCACCACCGAGTGGAGTAATGAACATCAACAGTCAAATGCTCACTAGCATCGCTGCACATCTGTGCTTACTTTAAAAGCCCATCAACACGCTTCCTGTTCCTGACACTGCACAAGAGCTGATTCTAGGTTTTTATTTTGGATGCTGTTGCTGCTGCGCGAGGCTTTGTGCTTCGGATTTCTGCTTCGAATTGTGGCGCGCACAACTTCAAGAATTCCCGCTGATTTTAGAGACGGGGGTCAACGATGGATTTCATTCAACGTTGATGCCTCCCGACTCCGTCGGGCAGCTCACAACCGACAGCCACAACGGTATGCAAACCCAGATGTAAAATGCCAGATACACAGACACGCACAATATTTCCGCATTTGTTGAGACAGCACACTCTGAATATCAAATAAAAATCTAACGTGAAGACTACAGCCACTTTACCCCCAAAGTCTGGGAGGACAGCCAGGTTTTCAAGGCCTACTGAAACGCCACCAGGTTGCGGGTCGATCTCCTGAATTGCTTGAAGGATTTCATGAAATATTTTTAAAAATAGTCTTGAGTTGTATTTTGTTTCTCCGCCCATTTTGTTCTGATAGCTGGCTTGAGGGTTCTTGTTAGACTGAAAGGCAGAGAAAAGTCTAGCACCGAACCTATGGCAGGCATGCCAGAAGTGGCACACAGGGCCCGGCGCAGGCTGCACTGGCTACCTGTGGTCTTCTGGGTGCACCTCAAGGTGTTGGTTATCATCTTTAAAGCGCTCCATGGCATAGGACCGGGATATCTTCGGGACTGCCTTCTGCTACCACATGCCTCCCACCGGCCGGTACGCTCCCATAGAGAGGGTCTCCTCAGGGTGCCGTCAGCCAAACAGTGTCGGCTGGCAATCCCCAGGGGGAGAGCCTTCTCGGTGGGGGCACCTACCCTCTGGAACGAGCTTCCCCCAGGACTTCGACAACTTCCTGACCTCCGGACTTTTCGCCGCGAGCTGAAAACATACCTATTCTTCCGAGCAGGACTGGCTTAATAGGGGTTTTTTTAATTCGTTTTAAATGGGGTTTATTTTTATATTATGTATTTTATATTTAAATTTAGGCCATATGGAATAAGTTTTTTAAATAGTTTTTATTGTAATATATTGTATTGTTTTACTTGGCTGTTCACCGCCCTGAGTCCTTCAGGAGAAGGGCGGTATAAAAATTAAAATATTATTATTATTATTATTATTATTATTATTATTATTATTATTATTATTATTATTTGTGGGCACAGGTGCCTCCTGCCGGCCAGCTGGTCATTGGGTCTTTGCCACACATGCATGGGGGTCAGGGCGCATGTGAGGGAGTCCTGTATATGCGCAGAGGGCAGGGGGCATGCAAGGGGGAGGGGCGCATGTGGGGCGCATGCACGGGGGCCACACACGCATTGCATTTTGGGGGGGTTTGGGTGGACGCATGCATTTGCGTACTTTGGGCTCTCGATCCGGAAAAGGTTAGCCCTCACTGGTCTAACAGATACGGGTTATGTACGGTGACGATATCTTCAATTTATTGCTAAGGAGTATATCCTGGAAGACTCTCCGTTCGTTCTGTCTCTTTGTACATTTTCAAAATGGAAATGGAAAAAACCGAGCTACATTTTGCAAAGTGGTGGCTGTGTATTAAGAACAGATGTTTTTGGAAAGCGTAACTCTGTACATGAACGTTCAGAAAAAGAAAAAAGTCCCACTGAGTTTGATGAAATTTATTCCTGGGTAGATGAAAATGGCTAGGCTAGGGAAATTTTAGCCTCCGCATGTGGCTGGATTACATTTCCTGGAAGCAGTAGAAGAGAATATATGTATGAGAGTTGAACTGTGGAAACTTTGGTGCTCTCAGAGCTGGCTTGTTTGCTTGCAAATGTCTCACTATTCAAGTAATATCACCAGTGTGAGAAATTGTGGGGTTTGCTCCCTGTTTATACATTAGACAGTAGCTTGCTCTGCCAGTTTTGGTGGGGTGGGGTTTTTTTCTCCCCTTGATAGTTCCTTGATTAGGGTATTATTTTCAGCCTGGTTGTTTGTCTGGTGTTAATCCCTGTTTATCTGGGTGGTGGCTGCTGAAGAGGATGTGCTCTGGTCTCTTTTTGTTCCTGGAGTCTCTCAGTCTTAGTATGCTAACTGGGACAAAGGAGAGAGTTCACCACTGAACTTATAAATACGTTAATATGGAGTCCAATTACTAGTATGGACTCAGTATAGGTTCCCTGGGGTTTTTCCAAGGTCTTGGTTAAATACAGATTGCGGGATTCCCCATTCAAATTGTAGTTGTATATTTGTAGCAATTGAATGAGTTGATCTGTATTAACCAAGGGAGTAACTTGGATCAGGTAGAACAGAAGCTACAGCGTCTTCCTTTATGCAAACCATCTGTCAGCTAGCTGGCGGAATTCAAAATTTTTTGTGGGATTCAATTTTTTTTTACTACTGGTTCTGTGGGTGTGGTTTGGTGGGCGTGGCTTGGTGAGCATGGCAGGGGAAGGATACTGTAAAATCTCCATTCCCTCCCCACTCCAGGGGAAGGATACTGCAAAATCCCCATTTCCTCCCGATCAGCTGGGACTTGGGAGGCAGAGAATAGATGGGGGCGGGGCCAGTCAGAATTTTTACTACCGGTTCTCCGAACTACTCAAAATTTCCGCTACCGGTTCTCCAGAACTGGTCAGAACCTGCTGAAACCCACCTCTGACTTTCAGATGCATCAAATAAAAGCCGCTGTTTGTAGGAGAAGCCTGGGGAGAGCCTGGGGAGGTGGAGTCAAGAGAGGAATCAGCTTGGAGTCCTTATGTTCTCACCAGTGGTTTAAAACCAACCCCTCTTCTTGTTAACTTTTATCGAGCACCGACTTAATGCTGACTGTGAGTTGACTAGATTCTTGTATATAGACATGAGCAGTAAATCAGCTTTAACTGGAGCTTAATCGTGTGATCCCGATTCTTCCTTTCGGCCACTTTTGAATCCATCTACCTTATGTCTTCTCTCACCCATAAGCTGTCTTCAGATCATAGATAGAGAACCGCAAACTGTAAATTCTAACCATTATTGTCTTGGAGAAGGAGTTGGGGGGGGGGTAGGAGAGATGGAAAAGAAGAGATGGGAAAGGAGGAGGAGGAGAAGCGATAGATAAAAAGGAGGAAGAAGAGATGGAAGAGGAGGAAGAAGAGATGGAAAAGGAGGAGGAGGAGGAGGAAGAGATGGAAGAGGAGGAGGAGGAAGAAATGGAAGAGGAGGAGGAGGGATGGAAAAGGAGGAGAAGAGATGGAGAGGAAGAGGATGAGGAGGAGAAGAAGAATAGATGGAAAAGGAGGAGGGGTGGAGGAGGAGGAGATGGAAGAGGGGGCGAATGAGGAGAAAAAGAAATGGAAAGGGAGGAGGAGGAGGAGGAGGAGGAGAGATGGAAAAGGGAGGAGAAGGTAGAGAAGGAGGAGGCGAAGAAGAAGAAGAGATGGAAAAGGAGGAAGAGGAGGAAGAAGAGATGGAAAAGAAGGAGGAGGGATGGAAAAGGAGGAGAAAAGATGGAAGAGGAGGAGGAGGAGAAGAATAGATGGAAAAGGAGGAGGTGGAGGAGGAGGAGAGATGGAAGAGGAGGAGGAGGAGGAGAAGGAGAAGAAGGAGGAGGAGGAGGAGGAGGAGGAGGAGGAGGAGGAGGAGTGGGGGGGATGGAAAAGGAGGGGGGAACTGGTGGCTTATTGCAAACTGGAAAAGATAAATCCAGAAACGGACGGGATCTGTACCAACTACATTATGTCATTTGCTCCCCCCCCCATCTTATGCTCTCTGCCTTTTTTTAACAGGAGCGCCAAGCTTGAAATGCCAGCCGCCGTATCGCCTGCGCTTCCCCGGGATAAAGCTGCAAAAGGATGCAAAAATCAGAAGGCTGGGAAGACAGGCCCGGGGAGATCAGATGGGGGGGGAGGAGGGGGGGCAACTGGGCCCCTCTGAAGTTCCCAAGAGCTGGTCCTTGATGAAGGGGGGGAAGTCCCGCTGCTCCTTGTTTCGTGGCCAAGCTCCCAAAGATAGACGTCCCTCAAAGACGGAGGCCAGCAGCTAATCTGCCCGAGGCAGAAGGACTTCCCCTTGAGAAGGTGACCGCTCTGGGTCAGCTTCCCTTCCACGGCGTGGAGGGAACCCCACTGATTTTGGTGATGAAAGCCGAAAAGCCTGAACGCTGATTCCTTCTATCTCCTCTCAACAGCCAGGCTGGCGAGAGATTACACACACACACGCAGGATGGCAGAGCCGATAGAAGAAGATGGGGCCCTGCAGGGACGGGGGGGACGGGGGACGGGAAACCCTGAAAAAAACTAGAATAAAATAAAATAAAAATAACCGTTGGTTGGAAAGGCAACGACACGAAATTTGAAGGACACGAGTGAGAAGGAGGCTCCTTTGGCAGCCAGCCAGAGTGGTAATTGGATAAGATGAAAGGAGGCCCTTTGGGCTTGCAACTCCTTATCCCTCATGGGGGGGTACTGGTGTTAGGAACGAAATGATATCTACAGGACGTCCTCGACTTACGACTCGCGATTGAACCTAGAATTTTTGTGGTTAATTAAGGGAGACATTTGTTAGCAATAGCAATAGCACCTAGACTTATATAACGCTTCAAAGGGCTTTTACAGCCCGCTCTAAGCGTTTACAGAGTCAGCCTCTTGGCCCCAAAAATCTGGGTCCTCATTTGACCCACCTCAGAAAGGATGGAAGGATGAGTCAACCTTGAGCGGTCAGGATCGAACTGCTGGCTGTGGGCAGAGTTTGCCTGCAATGCTGCATTCTAAGCACTGGGGTGGAAGGAAGGAAGGAAGGAAGGAAGGAAGGAAGGAAGGAAGGAAGGAAGGAAGGAATAGCACTTAGACTAATATATTGCTTCACAGGGCTTTACAGCCCTCTCTAAGCGGTTTACATAGTCAGCCTCTTCCCCAACAGTCTGGGTCCTCACTTTACCGACCTCGGAAGGATGGAAGGCTGAGTCCACCTGGAGCTGGTCAGGATCAAACTGCTGGCTATGGGCAGAGTTTGCCTGCAATGGGAGGCACAGGGAAGCACTGGGAAGGAAGGGAGGAGGAGGAGGAGGAGAAGGAGAAGAAGGAGGAGGAGGAGGAGGAGGAGGAGGAGGAGGAGTGGGGGGGATGGAAAAGGAGGGGGGAACTGGTGGCTTATTGCAAACTGGAAAAGATAAATCCAGAAACGGACGGGATCTGTACCAACTACATTATGTCATTTGCTCCCCCCCCCATCTTATGCTCTCTGCCTTTTTTTAACAGGAGCGCCAAGCTTGAAATGCCAGCCGCCGTATCGCCTGCGCTTCCCCGGGATAAAGCTGCAAAAGGATGCAAAAATCAGAAGGCTGGGAAGACAGGCCCGGGGAGATCAGATGGGGGGGGAGGAGGGGGGGCAACTGGGCCCCTCTGAAGTTCCCAAGAGCTGGTCCTTGATGAAGGGGGGGAAGTCCCGCTGCTCCTTGTTTCGTGGCCAAGCTCCCAAAGATAGACGTCCCTCAAAGACGGAGGCCAGCAGCTAATCTGCCCGAGGCAGAAGGACTTCCCCTTGAGAAGGTGACCGCTCTGGGTCAGCTTCCCTTCCACGGCGTGGAGGGAACCCCACTGATTTTGGTGATGAAAGCCGAAAAGCCTGAACGCTGATTCCTTCTATCTCCTCTCAACAGCCAGGCTGGCGAGAGATTACACACACACACGCAGGATGGCAGAGCCGATAGAAGAAGATGGGGCCCTGCAGGGACGGGGGGGACGGGGGACGGGAAACCCTGAAAAAAACTAGAATAAAATAAAATAAAAATAACCGTTGGTTGGAAAGGCAACGACACGAAATTTGAAGGACACGAGTGGAGAAGGAGGCTCCTTTGGCAGCCAGCCAGAGTGGTAATTGGATAAGATGAAAGGAAGCCCTTTGGGCTTGCAACTCCTTATCCCTCATGGGGGGGTACTGGTGTTAGGAACGAAATGATATCTACAGGACGTCCTCGACTTACGACTCGCGATTGAACCTAGAATTTTTGTGGTTAATTAAGGGAGACATTTGTTAGCAATAGCAATAGCACCTAGACTTATATAACGCTTCAAAGGGCTTTTACAGCCCGCTCTAAGCGGTTTACAGAGTCAGCCTCTTGGCCCCCAAAAATCTGGGTCCTCATTTGACCCACCTCAGAAAGGATGGAAGGATGAGTCAACCTTGAGCCGGTCAGGATCGAACTGCTGGCTGTGGGCAGAGTTTGCCTGCAATGCTGCATTCTAAGCACTGGGGTGGAAGGAAGGAAGGAAGGAAGGAAGGAAGGAAGGAAGGAAGGAAGGAAGGAAGGAAGGAATAGCACTTAGACTAATATACTGCTTCACAGGGCTTTACAGCCCTCTCTAAGCGGTTTACATAGTCAGCCTCTTCCCCCAACAGTCTGGGTCCTCACTTTACCGACCTCGGAAGGATGGAAGGCTGAGTCCACCTGGAGCTGGTCAGGATCAAACTGCTGGCTATGGGCAGAGTTTGCCTGCAATGGGAGGCACAGGGAAGCACTGGGAAGGAAGGGAGGGAGGGAGGGAAGGAGGTAGCAATAGCACTTAGACTTGTATACCGCTTCACAGTGCTCCACAGCCCCCTCTAAGCAGTTTATAGAATCAGCCTCTTGCCCCCAACAATCCGGGTCCTCATTTTACCCATCTCGGAAGGACGGAAGGCTGAGTCAACCTTGAGCAGGTCAGGATCAAACTGCCAAATTTCTGGCAGTTGGCAGTCACCAGAATTAGCTTGCAGTACTGCACTCTGACCACTGTGACACCGTGACTCCTAATGTTAACTGAGTGTTGTCCCCTTTTACAATGCTTCTTGCCACGGCTGTTAAGCGAATTACTGCAGTTGTTCAGTTAGCAACCTGGTTGTTAAGTGAATCGGTCTTCCCCGTTGAAGTGGCCAAAGGGGGGATCCTTGCATCGATTCACTTAACCACCGTGGCAAGAGAGGTTGTAAAATGGGACAACGCTCACTTAACAAACGTCTTTCTCTCAAACGACAGAAATTTGGGGCTTCATTGTGGTCGTACGTTGAGGGCTACCTGTACTTCCACAGTTATAGCTTTTTTTTAAAAAACACAAAACAATTCTGGATCTGTTTATAATTGTCCGAATCACTGTCCCCCCCCCCCTTTTTTTTTTTTGGTCGCCACGATGTAAAAAAGATGTGGAGACTCTAGAAAGAGTGCAGAGAAGAGCCACAAAGATGATTAGGGGACTGGAGGCTAAAACATATGAAGAACGGTTGCAGGAACTTGGTATGTCTAGTTTAATGAAAAGAAGGACCAGGGGAGACATGATAGCAGTCTTTCAATATCTCAGGGGCTGCCACAAAGAAGAGGGAGTCAAGCTATTCTCCAACGCACCTGAAGGCAGGACAAGAAGCAATGGGTGGAAACTAATCAAGGAGAGAAACAACTTAGAACTAAGGAGAAATTTCCTGACAGTTAAAACAATCAGTGGAAGAGTTTGCCTCCAGAAGTTGTGAATGCTCCAACACTGGAAGTTTTGAAGAAGAGATTGGACAACCATTTGTCTGAAGTGGTGTAGGGTTTTCTGCCTGGGCAGGGGGTTGGACTAGAGGACCTCCAAGGTCCCTTCCAGCTCCGTTATTCTATTCTATTCTATTCTATTCTATTAAGAAGGAGGAGGAGGAGGAGGAGGAGGAGGAGGAGGAGGAGGAGGAGGAGGAGGAGGAGGAGGAGGAGGAGAAGAAAAAGAAGAAGAAGAAGAAGAAGAAGAAGAAGAAGAAGAAGAAGAAGAAGAAGAAGAAGAAGAAGAAGAAGAAGAAGAAGAAGAAGAAGTTGTAGAAGTTGGACTAGAGGACCTCCAATGTCCTTTCCAACTCTGTTATTCTATTCTATTCTATTCTATTCTATTCTATTCTATTCTATTCTATTCTATTCTACTCTACTCTACTCTACTCTACTTTACTCTACTCTACTCTACTCTATTCTATTCTATTCTATTCTATTCTATTCTATTCATTTACTGTTTACATTTTAGAAATCAATACCTTCTAGAGATGTGATTAAGGCACAACTCAGCTCCTGTTCTCTGGTCAGTTTCTCACAAACACACACATACTCACTTTCCTCACTTTCCCAAGGATAATCAAAGCCTGCCAGGTTTCCACTCCTGTCATTTACAAGCACCATGTATTTTCCTCCTCAGCGTCTTCCCTCTGGCACAAGCGATGGCATCATAAACTTTGAAATACATCAACTTTGGCAGCCCGTGGAATTTGTGACTGCCCGAATGTCCTATCGTTAAAAATAATCAGACTGGGAAAAATAGCTTTTAAACCTCGAAAGGTATCAAAAAAAAGAAAGAAAGAAAAGAAATCTGCCTTTTCTTGTAGCAAGGCAGATTCCCTTTTGCTCTTGACTGGTTAGAGAGGTAAGATGTCCCAGCGAGCAATTTCAGAGCTAATAGATTCATCTGTCAGGAGCTTATACGGCTCAATGGCACAGTGCAAGCTTTGCAAGCAGGAAGCTCCAGGCACCATCTCTATCATCTCTTAAGTTTTAAAAGGTTTTCAGTTTGAAAGGATGCTCTCTTTTCTACCTGCAGTAGATCAGGGCTAACAATTTGCGGCTGCAAAGATTCAGAGACACACAAGACGGCCACAAATGATACAAGGCGGTGGTGAAATCCATTTTTTTTTTACTACAGGTTCTGTGGGCATGGCTTAGTGGGCGTGGTGTGGCTTGGTGGGCGTGGCAGGGGAAGGATACTGCAAAATCTCCATTCCCTCCCCACTCCAGGGGAAGGATACTGCAAAACCCCCATTCCCACCCCACTCCAGGGGAAAGATACTGCAAAATCCCCATTCCCACCCCAATCCAGGGGAAGGATACTGCAAAATCCCCATTCCCACCCCACTCCAGGGGAAGAAGGCAGGAACTCCCTAAAAGGGAGGCAGAAACTCACCTACCCACCCCCTTTGTCAATGGGCCGTGAAGGCCTGGTCCAGTCTATTCTACATATTGTACATAACAAAGATCTACCTCCTTCAGGCAGAGCCAGAGTAGGAATTTCCCAAAGCCCTCTACCCATCTAGCAACAGAATTCACCACAAAGTACCTGGGGAGATTGTATCACCCAGCAAGGCTCAACCAAGCCTACTCAAAAGACAACCTACAAAGTCACGCCTGCATGGCCCCATGGGAGTCTTGACAACCAATCAGGACACAAGCTCAAATTCAAAAGCCCAACAGAGGGCATAAAACCCAGGCACTCTCAGCATCTCTGCCCAGGATCTCAAGCCGTGGGATCCTGTTCATCAATAGACCTTCTTTCCAAGCAAACTTCCATGAATCCAGTGTCTTTTTTCCCATTTGGAACTGAACCCAGATGGACATTTCTTCCAACACGTTGACTCAGAATAAGGTAGAGAAGTGTGTTTATGTATTTTCGATAGAGTTGTCTTTTCATCTTATCTCTTCATGGTTTGTCAGGCTCTCTGTCCGTCTATATTGTAGGAATTTAGCACCCACCCCCCTCCTAGAAGAATGAAATATTTAGAAAATATTTAAAAAGGCAGAACATATTTCCCTGGATGAGAAATAGAGAAACATGTTTTAAAGACAAAGCAGCTCCCTGCAACTTCCTGCCACCCCCCACCTTTGTCAATGGGCCATTAAAGCCTCAACCAAGCTCACTCATTTCCCCCCACCTTTGTCAATGGGTCAGAGGTAGAAACTCATTCTCCCCACCTTTGTCAATGGACCATCATTTGCAACACAATAGAACAGAAACTCACCACATGGCAAGGTTCAGGCAAGCTTGAGGGACAACCTACAATGTTAACTAAGACCCCTAGACCACCTGGGAGTTTGACAACCAATCAGGATACTCTTCCTGTGCCCCAGAAAGTTCAAAGCTCAGAAAAAGCATAAAGCCAGGGAGCACACAGGATCTCGGCCCTTTTCTGTTCAGGATCTCAAGCCATGTGATCCTGGCCACCATTAAACCATCTTTCCAAGCAGCCTCCATGATTCCAGTGTCTTTGTCCCCACTTGGAACTGAACCCAGATGGATATTTCTTCCAACAATATATTGGTAGAAAGAGAGGGAGGTTGTTTTATTTTGGTGTTTTCTATGCACATAGCAGCTCTGCAGAATGTTGTCTTTTTTTAAAAAAAAACCTGCTCGGCGGAGGACTGGCAGAACCTGGGGATGCTGGTATTTGTAGTTCAGCATCATTGACCCTACTTGTCCTAGGCACAAAGTCAGGAATTGCTCCTTGCTGCTGTCTGTGGTGAGCCATGGTATTACATGGACGTGGAGCGGATGAAGTTGGCTTGAGCCGGGCACCAAGGGGCATCATCAGAGTGGTTCTGGTTTATTTTCTAGCCACGTGTTTAGAGTTTGCCCTTCGGGTCTTAGTCACTCTTGATTTTTTGCATCCTGATCGGGCCCAGATTGCTGCTTGCATCCAGGCTTTGATCCTTGTCAATTGATGTTGTACACTTTCATGTCTACTTCAAAACCCCGAAATAATCCAGGACTCCTGCAGAAATCCATCCTGGAAAGCAGTTAGGTAAATATGGATGCTTGATTATACACTAATTTAGCTTCCTAGGCATGGCTTCCCTTCCCTTCTTTCCTTTCCTTTCCTTTCCTTTCCTTTCCTTTCCTTTCCTTTCCTTTCCTTTCCTTTCCTTTCCTTCCCTTCCTTCCTTCCTTTCCTTTCCTTTCCTTCTATCTTTCCTTTCCTTCTTTCCTTTCCTCTTTCCTTTCCTTCTTCCTTTCTTTTCCTCTTCTTTCCTTTCCCTTCCTTTCCTTTCCTTTCCTTTCCTTTCCTTTCCTTTCCTTTCCTTTCCTCTTATTTCCTTTCCTTCTTTCCTTTCCTTTCCTCTTCTTTCCTTTCCCTTCCTTTCCTTTCCTTTCCTTTCCTTTCCTTTCCTTCCTTCCTTCCTTCCTTCCTTCCTTCCTTCTATCTTTCCTTTCCTTCTTTCCTTTCCTTCTTTCCTTTCCTTCTTTCCTTTCCTTCTTTCCTTTCCTCTTTCCTTTCCTTCTTCCTTTCTTTTCCTTTCCTTTCCTTTCCTTTCCTTCTATCTTTCCTTTCCTTCTATCTTTCCTCTCCATTCCTGTCCTTCTATCTTTCCTTTCCTTCTATCTTTCCTCTCCTCTCCTCTCCTCTCCTCTCCTCTCCTCTCCTCTCCTCTCCTCTCCTCTCCTCTCCTCTCCTTTCCTTTCCTTCTTCCCTTCCCTCCCTCCCTCCTTCCTTCCTTCCTTCCTTCTTTCTTTTCCTTTCCTTCTATCTTTCCTCTCCTCTCTCTTCCCCTTCTTTCCTTTCCTTTCCTTTCCTTTCCTTTCCTTTCCTTTCCTTTCCTTTCCTTTCCTTCCCTTCCTTCCTTCCTTTCCTTTCCTTTCCTTCTATCTTTCCTTTCCTTCTTTCCTTTCCTCTTTCCTTTCCTTCTTCCTTTCTTTTCCTCTTCTTTCCTTCCTTCCTTCCTTCCTTCCCTCCTTCCTTCCTTCCTTCCTTTCCTTTGCTTTCCTTCCTTCCTTCCTTCGTTCCTTCTTTTTTCCTCCCTCCCTTCCTTCCTCCTTTCCTTTCTTCCTTCCTTCCTTCCTTCCTTCCTTCCTTCCTTCCTTCCTTCCTTCCTTCCTTCCTTCCTTCCTTCTATCTTCCTTCCTTCTTTCCTTCCTTCTTTCCTTCCTTCTTTCCTTTCCTCTTTCCTTCCTTCTTCCTTTCTTTTCCTTCCTTCCTTCCTTCCTTCCTTCTATCTTTCCTTTCCTTCTATCTTTCCTCTCCATTCCTGTCCTTCTATCTTTCCTTTCCTTCTATCTTTCCTCTCCTCTCCTCTCCTCTCCTCTCCTCTCCTCTCCTCTCCTCTCCTCTCCTTTCCTTTCCTTCTTCCCTTCCCTCCCTCCTTCCTTCCTTCCTTCCTTCTTTCTTTCTTTCCCCTTTTTTTCTTCTTCCCCTCCCTCTCTCTCTTCCCCCTTCTTTCCTTCCTTCCTTCCCTCCCCTTCCCTCCCTTCCTCAGACATCTATGTGTACATTAAGGCGGGCAGAGTTCTCACTGAGCCTGACCTTTAATATGAGGTATAATGGAAGACGGAGCCCTCCTTTTCCCTGGAGGTACATAAAGAGGCAAACAGGTCAATGCTTGACAAGGCAGCTGAAGCGGCTGCCTACCAAACACGGCAGCCGGGTCCAGAGATTCCCCCCAGGGAAAGGCTGCCGAGCTGGAAGCCAATACGAGTGACGTGACATTGACTTATTAGCACTGGAAGGAGGAAGGGAAAGTTTAACAAGGAGGACATCTGGTTTTAGTCAACGCAGCCCAGGCCTCCTCCAAGGAAAGACCAGCATAAATGTGGGCAAGTGGCATCCAGGCTAAGGCTAATATTTCCCACCGGCTTAGAGACGCAAGCAAAAGGCCACTTGAAGAGTCCTTCCTTGGGGCTGGAGCCAGAGGGGGAACAAAATAGAATAGAATAGAATAGAATTTTTTATTGGCCAAGTGTGATTGGACACACAAGGAATTTGTCTTGGTGCATATGCTCTCAGTGTACATAAAATAGAATAGAATAGAATAGAATTTTTTTATTGGCCAAGTGTGATTGGACACACAAGGAATTTGTCTTGGTGCATATGCTCTCAGTGTACATAGAAGAAAAGATAAGTTCATCAAGGTACAACATTTACAACACAATTGATGGTCAATATATCAATACAAATCATAAGGATTGCCAGCAACAAAGTTACAGTCATACAATCATAAGTGGAAAGAGATTGGTGATGGGAACTATGAGAAGATTAATAGTAGTGCAGATTTAGTCAATAGTTTGGCAGTGTTGAGGGAATTATTTGTTTAGCAGAGAAATGGCCTTCGGGGAAAAGCTGTTCTTGTGTCTAGTTGTTCTGGTGTGCAGTGCTCTATAGCGTCGTTTTGAGGGTAGGAGTTGAAACAGTTTATATCCAGGATGCGAGGGGTCTGTAAATATTTTCACGGCCCTCTTCTTGATTCATGCAGTATACAGGTCCTCAGTGGAAGGCAGGTTGGTAGCAATTATTTTTTCTGCAGTTCTAATTATCCTCTGAAGTCTATGTCTGTCTTGTTGGATTGCAGAACCAAACCAGACAGTTCTAGAGGTGCAAATGACAGACCCAATAATTCATCTGTAGAACTGGATCAGCAGCTCCTTGGGCAGTTTGAGCTTACTGAGTTGGCGCAGAAAGAACAGTCTTTGTTGTGTATACCAGAGAGGACCTAAGGAACGGCCTTGAAGCACAGAAGGAGGAGCCCCTATTAAGACAATGGTTAGATAAGAGGGAGTTGACCCCAAACGGAGAATGTAACATTAGTCAATGTCTCAGACATGTGCCCCTCTCTAGTTTACCCGTTCAGACTGGCAGGATTTAATTTTTGTAGCTGTTACCACAAAAGTGGCCTCTGGATTACTTGGCACTGGTTTTCTTAGTCTGGTCTCCCCTGTTGGGGCTGACAATTACCTGCTCTTTGTGGCTTGGGACTGACTTTTCTTTATCAATCCATCCATCAGCTAGAGATTAGGAAAGGAGAAAGAAAGAGAGAGAGAGAGAAACAGAAAAAAAGAGAAAGAAGGAAAGAGAGAGAGAGAGAGAGAGAGAGAAAGGAAGATAAAAGAAGAGAAAGAGAGAAAGGAAGAGAAAGGAAGAGAAAGGAAGGAAGAGGAAGGTAGGAAGGAAAGAAGGAAGGAAGGAAGGAAGGAAGGAAGGAAGGAAGGAAGGAAGGAAGGGAATTTTTCCAGGGGTGAAATCTACTTACCTTCTTACTGGTTCGGAAGTGTACGCATGTCACATGCAGGCCCAGACCTTCTGCGCATGCGCAAAACCTTTGGAGAACTCCCAAATCCCACTCCTGGATGGCCCCGCCCGCCCCTCGCGCCCTTCCCAGGAGTCCCCAAGTGGCCTGATTTGGATGTAGGTAAGTGCAGGGCACACACAGAGGCTCTGGGAGGGCAAAAAACGGGCCTGCCAGAAGTTCAGGAAGGCTGGAAATGGGCCCATTTCAGGCCTCCAGAGGGCCTCCAGAAGCTGGGGAAACCATTTTCGCCCTCCCGGAGGCTATCATACACTTTTGGCACACAAGGAAAAAAAGGTTAGCCACCACTGTTACAGTGCTTCACTCTTCTGATGAAGGCGCTTTCTAATTTGCCAAAGTTTACACAGCCGTTAACCTGTTGGTCTTAAAAGGCCCTGCATCTCCTTTTCTTTTTTTGTTCGATGTCAAAGATGCCCATCTGGAATTAATCTCGGTTTATATATACTATATAAAATGGTAACTTGAGTCTTCCAACCTCAAAAACTCCTCTTTTATCTCTTCGTCTATGCTAGAAGCAGGCCGCATCCGCAGCAGGAAAGAATCATGCTGTTTGAGATGGGTGTTGCATGAAGCTCTTCACATTCAGATGTCTTCAAAAGTTTGATCTGATTGAAGGCAAACTGGTTTGACTCTCATGCCACAGTGGTCAACTTTGTACCTGGGAGAAGTTCACGACTTCTGGATCATGGCAAGGAACTGCATGGCTTTGCTGTGGCTTAACATCAGATGTGACCTCGGCTAGCATCATTCCGATTGCTAGATATGGGTGACCAAGAAGACGGTGAGCTGTCGCAAGTGATCTTGATGTATCATACGAAAGATACAGGCTTTTGAACGAAGCAGTCCTTTGATCTGAGAAAAAAAAAATCAAAGCCGGAGTGAAGTACAGGCTGATAGAAACATCTGACAGGTGAGAGATAACATTGGTTACATCTTCATCAAGCCATTGTTCCTCTTGATTAGAATCCACATTGAGCCTTGCAATGGATAAGGCAGGTTGAGCTAGAGTAGAACCTATCCCCCCCCTTCAGATCAGCTGGGGTTTCCCTAAAAAAAAGGATGAGATTACCAACAGAAGAGACGGTTTGTTTGGGTTGAGTGACAGGGTCCTGGGTGCTCTCTGAGCTTAGTTGTTTTCTTGATGTTTTCCTAGCTGTTTTCTTCACTACTCGATTAGGTGACATCATCAATGCTAGAAGGCAGCAAACCAAAGCCTTCTAACCCTTCTAACACTGATGAGGTTACCTAGTTGGGTCATGAAACATCTACAAGAAAACAACCAAGGTCAAAGAACACAAACAATCCCACAGGTGTCCCCCTTGCCATCCTCCTCCTCCTCCTCCTCCTCCTCCTCCTCCTCCTCCAATCCCACTCCCTCCTAGCAGTAATGATGTTACCCAGTTGAGTCATGAAACATCTGCAAGAAAACAACCAAGCTCAGAGAGCACCAATGATTCCACAGTTGACCCTCCTCCTCCCCCCGCCCCTCCTCCCCCCTCCCCTCCTCCCTTCTATCAGTGATGATGTTACCCAGTTGGGTCATGAAACATCTGCAAGAAAACAGTCAAACACCAAGGATCCCTGCAGGATGAGGTTAAAAAGTTAGCTGATGTAACCAAGACTGATAGACGATCTTAAGCTATATCAGGTTCTAATGAATTGGATGTGAGTGACCAAAGCTTATGTTAAAATAAAGGTATTTTTCAAATAAGAGACCATGAAAGACTCTTGTTCTTATTTCAAGACTAACGCTGTGGCCCCTCTGGAAACAGTTTAATATATAAGAGAAGACTTTGATAGCTGATAGTCTCAAAGTATTTGTATATTGTATTGCTTTTATCAGCGATCTCTTAGAAGAGTCTTCGTTTAATTCAAGTGCAGAGATGATTGGGGTAGATTTACTTCTGTGATACCAAGTGTATTAGTGGCCATTTTATTATTTCCCCATTATATGAAGAAGAATTAACCATGAATAAATTAAAGCATGCCTGAAAGTACGTGTGTTAATTACACCCAGATTACATTGATCCTTTCCCCCCCTCTTTTAAAACCCATATCCTGGGACCCTGAAAAAATATGTTCCATATATATATTTATATATATATATTCCATCATGTTTGATATAAAGAAATTACGTCTAATTAGAATTTCTTCTACCCTCGGCTTTTGAATCTTGGAAATTCAGCAAATTTCATTGCAAATAAGGGTGACCCCATTATTTTTCTTCCTCGAATAATCAGCTTTGGGATTCTTCCCAGCCGTGGAGACTCCTGGTTGAGTATATTTAAGTCTGTATCTAAATGAATCTGGAGAATTGGGATGAGATGGAAATTTGCTAAAGACTATAAAGTGTCTCCGGATAGTTGTTATTGCTGTATTTACTTGTGTCTTTGATGCGATTAATTCCAGAGATCAGGTCTAGGCTTCGGCAAACGAAGAAGGGAAAGAATCGAATCGAATTGAATTTTTTTTATTGGCCAAGTGTGATTGGACACACAAGGAATTTGTCTTTGGTGCATACACTCTCAGTGTACATAAAAGAAAAGATACCTTCATCAAGAATAATAAGGTATAACACTTAATGATACTCATAGGAATAGAATAGAACAGAACAGAACAGAACAGAACAGAATAGAATAGAATTCTTTATTGGTCAAGTGTGATTGGACACACAAGGAATTTGTCTTGGTGCATACACTCTCAGTGTACATAAAAGAAAAGATACCTTCATCAAGAATCATAAGGTACAACATTTAATGATAGTCATAGGGTACAAAGAAACGTGGAGGCCAACCACTTGATTAATATAGTCTGGAATTTTCTACCTCGAAGGCCATCTTGATTACTGAATGGGCTCCGCTCCTTCCTTTCAGATTTCATCCTTTGAAAGTGTGCTTTGATAAAAAAACCTTATTGTTGGGAGGGAAGCAGAACTTTCTGGAACTCTCTGGAAAGCTTTTGAGACCTACCTGGTTGTCTTACAGCCTTTCTCAATTTGACCTTTTCAACGTTGATTAGGAACGGGAAGAATCTTGTAAAGCAGCGGTCTCCAACCTGGGCGACTTTTAAAACTTGTGGACTTCAATTCCCAGAATTCCTCAGCCAGGCATGGGATTCTGGCTGTCGAAGTCCACAAGTCTTAAAGTTGTCTAGGCTGGAGACCCCTGTGCTAAAGAACACACAGTTTGAAACAGTTGCTATACAACTTAAACTCTGGATTTTAATGATGACATTATTTGATAGTGTCTACATAATTGGATGATTGTGCAGCGGATTTCACCCGAAATAAATGTTGGGAGGGCCCTTTGCCATTTCTTTCCCTTAATGCAGCTGAATTCGTTCCTTTCCTGAGGGGGGGAAGCCTGTCAGTTTTGGAAGGCAATTTTCTTTTTGCTTCTTAACTGCCACATATTTTAGCTGGGAAAGTTGGGAGGGAGTTGTTGTTGGAGTGGTAGAAAGTTAGTCATAACAACATTCCGTATTCAAGGACATCCTGCGTCTGATGGAGATTGCCTGAAGATTGTATCCAATTGAGTGTGAAGGGTTGATTGGACAATGTGATGAACTTGTAAGTGTGGGGCAGGGTTGTGAACTCTCAACTGGGTGTGGAAAACCTGGAAGCTTTCAGTTTCAGGTTTTCCCAGATGTGCCAACATGACATCTCTAATAAATTGGAACTTCAAGGAACCTCAAGCCTCAGAACTTTATTTCATTGGGGGTGTTCCTTGGGACCCTGACATGACAGATTTTAAGCCAATTTTGCCCGGTTATATTTACATATATTTTCAAACATAGATTCAAAAGTATCGGATTAATATTCCGGCTTTCGTCCCTTCCAATCAGCTCAGGAAGACGTGCCTCTTTCAAATTGGCTAAAAGAAAATAGGGATAACGTTCCGTTTGATGAATATTTTAGCACTTTCGATTTTCGCCTTCGACTTCTTCGAAGGTTTATTACTTTGGATGGAGATCTGTACGTTTTGTAGAAACGAGTCCAACTTGGGCTTTGGGTGGTTGGCATTGTGTTTTGCTGATCTCTGATGGCCTATTCATAAATAAATATTCCCCCGGAAGACTCAAGCAGGGGCACCAAATGATCAGGAGTTGAGTATCAGAAAAAAAAGACTGTTGAAAATGCGAATGAGCACGATGGATATTCATGGGAAGTTGATGTAAGAGAACCATCTTATAAAGCAGTGGTGGCGAACTTTTTACTCACCGAGCGCGTAAAGCTAATGCACCAAGCTAATGCTATCCGCGCTAACGTGTGGCTCCTCCCCCATGCGCCGTGCGTGCAACCGCACCGTCTGCTGATGCACGCGGCTTTCGCGCAGGTCCCCCCCGTGCGCTGGGCTTTCAATCGCACCATCTTTCCATGCATGTGATTTTCACATGCGTAATGCACATGTGCTAACGTTGTCTATTCATGTGTGTGCCGTGCGCAAGTATTCTCTCACGGATGCGCAAACGCCACATGCAGGCACAGGCGAGCTCCGAAAACCAGCTGGGGCCCCTGAATTGCAGGCACGCGCACCGGAGGCTCGAACACCAGTTGGGGCGGGCGTGCATGCACCGCTGCAGGTGAGTTGGGCGACAGCTCGCGTGGCCGAAGAGATGGCTCTGCGTGCCATAGGTTCGCCATCTCCGTTATAATGGCTTCTTCAGCTCTGAGCTGAAGCAGCTTCTCGGATGAGAAGCGAAACCTCTTCAAAGAAAAACCAGAAAGTCCAGTCGCCTCTTGAAAACAGCACCTTTGGGACAGCCCGTAAGTGATTCCTTGTTTAACAGATGTAGCCACCAAGCCTCTTGTGCTAAAAATGTCGTGCTTTGTGAATTTTGGGGGGGTTTCTCCCCCCCCCTTCTAGGTTTGGTTATGGGGATAGAGGAGAAGGCAGGGAGATCAATTGACCTTATTTATATGCTGCCTAGCTCCTTGGGGAATTAAAACAATTTCCTTATTCCCTTTTGGCGTGCTTTGATCGTAAATCCTGAGGTTTTGTCCACTGCTTCTTCTTCACCTCGGTAGCTTTTCATTGTGTTTTATACTAGGTGTTGTAATGTTTGATGGTATGTGTTGTTTTTTTGTTGTTTTTTATACGGTATTGGCGATTAAAGTAGCCGAGGCCATCACGAATTTATCCTGGCTGCAGTTCAAGAACCAGCAATCTAATCTTACAGCTAGGATACCCTTTTCTTTCCCGGAAAATAATGACCCGACATCAAACAGCTTGAGCTCCATCGCTACTAATGTTTTAAATGTGTGAGAGGGAGAGATTGAGGCTAGAACAGCGCAAGGAAACAGCCAAATGGATAATTAGCTGGTTGGCTCATTGGCAGCTGAGTGTCCTCATATCTGGAGTGAACACTCTGGAACACAGGTAGACTGATAACAGTTTGCTTAGTGACTGTTCAAAGTTATAATGGCATTGAAAAAGGGACTTCTTCTTCTTCCTCCTCTTCTTCCTCCTCTTCCTCCTCCTCCTCCTCCTCCTCCTCCTCCTCCTCCTCCTCCTCCTCCTCCTCCTCCTCTTCTTCTTCTTCTTCTTCTTCTTCTTCTTCTTCTTCTTCTTCTTCTTCATCATCATCATCATCGAATAGAATAGAATAGAATAGAATAGAATAGAATAGAATAGAATAGAATAATGGAGCTGGAAAGGACCTTGGAGGTCCTCTAATCCAACCCCCTGCCCAGGCAGGAAACCCTACACCACTTAAGACAAATGGTTATCCAACCTCTTCTTAAAAACTTCCAGTGTTGGAGCATTCACAACTACTGGAGGCAAGTTGTTCCACTGATTAATTATTCTGTCAGGAAATTTCTCCTGAGTTCTAAGTTGCTTCTCTCCTTGATGAATTTCCACCCAGGTTGCTTCTTGTCCTGCCCTCAGTAGCTTTGGAGAATAGCTTGACTCCCTCTTCTTTGGGGCAGCCATTGGATGACTGCTATCATGTCTCCCCTAGTCCTTCTTTTCATTAAACTGAACATACCCAGTTCTTGCAACGTTCTGTTCTTCATATGTTTTAGCCTCCAGTCCCCTAATCCTCTTTGTTGCTCTTCTCTGAACTTTTTCTAGTCTCCACATCTTTTTTACATTGTGGCGACCAAAATTGGATGCAGTATTCCAAGTGTGGCCTTACCAAGGCACTATAAAGTGGTATTTACACTTCACGTGATCTTGATTCTATCCTCCTCCTCCTCCTCCTCCTCCTCCTCCTCCTCCTGCTGCTGCCATATCCATCAACAGCAGCCTTTACCTTTTGAAGCCATGATGTTCTTCTTCTGCCCGGACCTTCATTTGCCTTCAATCTTTTCCTGAAGGATTAAGTGAGGGATGGCATATTTTTGCAGGTGTCGCATCACATGTCCAAAATATTCTAGCCAACCCCATTGGGTTGGCAAGCTCCAGAGATGCTCCAGTTGTTAGCTGTCTGTTTCTCTCTCTCTCTCTCTCTCCTCCATGATGGGTCCATGTTGCTTTTCCTCCCATTTCTGCACAGGGGATTGTTTTTAAGCCAATTAAAAACCCCTTGTTGTCTTGAGAGAAGCAGAAATCTCTTCCCTTTTCCATCTTCCACTTGGCATTTTGCCCGCTCCCCAGAAAATGTGCAAGTTGCTCTAGTCAATTTCATAAATCATCATATCCCTGGACACCCCCCCTCCCCTTTAATTCTCGCTCCGAAAATTAGAGCATGCTCTTTTCCTCAGCAGATTCCACTAGGAAAACTAGCAAGCTCCAGCCTCTATAAATCTCCTTTCTCGCTCTCTCAGAAACAGCAGGAGGCTGCAGCCTGAATTCCTGCTCGCTTGTTAAAAAAAACGATGGGGTTTCAGGTGAGGCGAAAGAGCAGCGGCTGAAGAAATCTTAGAGAGAGAATCCGTCTGGAGGAATTTGGGAGGGCTAATTGACTTCCATAAATTAAGAGCTGGCCAGTCTGCTTCCTGAAATCCTTTAAAAGGCATGGACGTCAACTCCCAGAATTCCCCAGCCAGCCTGCTTTAGGTTAGGCAAACTCCAACTCCCAGAATTCCCTAGTCAGCATGCTTTAGGTTTGAAGGACTTCAACTCCCAGAATTCCCCAGCAAGCATATTTTAATTGCTGGGGACTTCAAGTCCCAGAATTCTGAGATTTGAATTCCTCACCTTTTAAAATATGCTGGCTGGACAGGACCAGTAAGAGTGTGACACAATCCCAAACTCCCCAAACTGGGGCTTGTTGTCGAGTGCAAAAAACCAGAAACAGGAGTTGCGTTCAAAATACTAAGAGTTTATTGCAGCTACCTATCTATCTATCTGGTCTACTAACAGTTAAGGCAAATTGGTACTAGATAAGAGTCAACGGAATTCACAGGGAGTTGGATTTGGGTCTCCTCTGGCTGCACGACGATTCCAAACTGATGACGCGTTTAACCCCACCTTCCAGTTTAGCTGCTCATCTCCTGTATTTGTGTCTTGATGTTATGACCCTAACATGTGATCATGTTCGCCACGTGTTCATGTGATCAGCTTTTGTGACGGGCAAAGGCCAATGGGGAAGCCAGATTCACTTAACAACCATCTTACCAATTTAGCAACTGCAGTGATTCACTTAACAGCGGTGGCAAGAAAAGTTGTCCAATGGGGCAAAACTCACTTGACAAATGTCTCGCGTAGCCAACGGAAATTTTGGGCTCAGTTGTGATGGTTGCAATGTTAGGATTTATCTGCATGACTATTTTCAAAGAGCTCAGATAAAGGAGAATATTTGTAGCCCAGGGTTGACACGAGGGGGTCCTTGGTGCTCTCTGAGCTTGCTTGTTTTCTTGCCGACGTTTCGTGACCCAAATAGGTAACATCAGCAGCGCTAGAAGGTCTGGCATAAACCCCACTTTGTTCTAACACTGCTGATGTTGCCTAGTTGGGTCATGAAATGTCTGCAGGAAAACAAACAAGCCCAAGGACCCCCTCATGAACAAACCATATTGCGGCTTAGACCGGGGTGAGTCCAGGCTATTCCGCAGGAATAAATCATCCAATCTGGTTCATTAAATAACCCCCGAGTCCTCCTAATTACAATTTACCTCCCTCCTTTCGCATGCCACCCTTTCCGTATCGGCAGCCTCATCTTCCCAAAGAAATCCCGGCCAGGCTGTTGCAATCAACAGAACTGAAGTTGCACCCAGCAGGGAGTCTACGGTGTGTCTCTTCTGCATCCTAAAAATAGGCGAACCATTTCAAAGCCAGGACACTCCCAGGGCCTCAATCCTTTGGCTGTTTGCTTCCCTCGGCGCACATAATTGTAGGGTTAGTTATTGCAAACATTCCTCCAACCTTCCCAGCTGGGTGGAATACAGCAGCATCAGCCATGTTGGCAAGCAGAATGAGGCTGTGCTTCACACCGGCTTAGCGCCACGTGACCCTTAATAATAAATATAATAATAAAAATAAAAATAATAAATAATTGCTACCAACCTGCCTTCCATTGAGGACCTGTATACTGCACGAATCAAGAAGAGGGCCGTGAAAATATTTGCAGATCCCTCGCATCCTGGACATAAACTGTTTCAACTCCTACCCTCAAAACGATGCTATAGAGCACTGCACACCAGAACAACTAGACACAAGAACAGTTTTTCCCCGAAGGCCATCACTCTGCTAAACAAATAATTCCCTCAACACTGTCAGACTATTTACTGAATCTGCACTACTATTAATCTTCTCATCGTTCCCATCACCCATCTCTTTCCACTTATGACTGTATGACTATAACTTGTTGCTGGCAATCCTTATGATTTATATTGATATATTGATCATCAATTGTGTTGTAAATGTTGTACCTTGATGAACGTATCTTTTCTTTTATGTACACTGAGAGCATATGCACCAAGACAAATTCCTTGTGTGTCCAATCACACTTGGCCAATAAAAATTCTATTCTATTCTATTCTATTCTTTAGAGGCACCCAGTCTACGAAGCAGCGAGCAGCAAGGAGAAAGTTGCCATTTGCCGTGGGAAAGAATCATTCCACGACCCCGAAGACGGGGCAGGAAGATTGGTTCCCTTGCTTTGTTTTACCCTTAAACTTTAGGGCTTCCTTTTCGGGAAATCTGCTTCTAGAATAATTCCAAGCCACGAAGACAGGCAGGAAGATTGGTTCCAGGGGTGAGCTTTGAACATTTTAGCAAAGGATTGTCTACCCGGTTGCTGGGTGAGCGTGGCCATGGTGGGTGTGGCCTAGTTGGCCTCCTGCACCACGGTGGGGAGGGCACGTTTTTGCCCTCCCCAGGCTCCAGAGGATTTCCTTGAGCCTCAGGGAGGGCAAAAAACGGCCTCCCCAGGCTCTGGAGGCCTTCCTGAACTTCCGATACACCTGTTTTTCACCTTTCCTGAGCCTCCGTGCAGTGAGCGTGGCCATAGTGGGCATTGCCTAGTTGGCCTCCTGCACATGGTGGGGAGGGCGTGTTTTTGCCCTCCCTGGGCTCCAGAGGCTTTCCTCGAGCCTCCGGGAGAGTGAAAACAGCCTCCCCAGGCTCTGGAGGCCCTCTGGAGGCTGGAAATGGCCTGTTTCAGGCCTTCCTGAACTTCCAGTAGGCCTGTTTTTCACCCTCCCTGAGCCTTCGTGTTGTTCTGTCCCCCTCCGCAGTCCGGGAGACACGAGCGATGACTTAATTAGCCGGCAACTATCAGCTCTGGCAGCAAACTAGCGAGTGTCTGCCAAGTGTCTCTGTTATCTCTCTTGATGCTGATGAGTCAGCCAGGAAACTAGGAAAAAGCAGGACTTCAGCTTTAATTCTCCCTCTAAGCAGTTGATTTGCTTGCCATGAAGTGGTATAGCAGCCCTTGCTGCTTTTATATCCTGTGGGGTGTGGCTCCATGACTCAGCACTTCCTAGGCCTGCCCCACCCTTGCTTCTGTTGTTCCCACCTCTCCTGCCTATGAAACCTAGGGTCCAGCTAGGCCTGATTGCCATCAGCCGGGTCTGGAGGCGTGGCCTGGG